>NC_091341.1:14734414-14806914 GCF_038502225.1 Cherax quadricarinatus
GTTGTACCATACGCCCGGCAACCCACATAGCGATGAACTTAATAAAAAAAAAATATGGAAATCAGAGTGAATGGACTCTCTCTGATTACCCAGCTAGGGTAATCTGAGAGGCAATCAGGACACTTTATCTAGGAGTGTGACCGATGATAAGAAGTAGGTCAGAAATCCTACGCTTGTGGGATCAGATGATAATTAAGAACATTCACCTATAAATACTTAATAATCAGAAGCCCTTATCAATCAAAAACCTTACACACAATTATTAGCTACATGTTTATATTTACTAGGGAAAAAATAAGAAAAGCTTTACCTAAGGCTGTAAAGAGATGAAAAATAAGGGAGTAGATTATACAGGATTAATTAATACACCTTGAGGTGTATTTCTCTCAGCGTATATATACTGAGAGTTTACTTTAATCCATGTTTTAGGGATTGAAGTATTCTTGTCTGGTGGTGAAAAGGTTAAGTGCAGCCTTAATGATTCTCGATATGGATAGACTTTAAACCCCCATTAACCAACCAACGAGACAGGAGTGCAGCCTTAATGACATTCAGGTAATCGATAGACTTTAAACCCCCATTAACCAACCAACGAGACTTGGATGCGTGCGCAGTTGTTTGTTTGCGTATACGCTCGTGTGAATCTTGTACGTATAAGCATATGTATGTGCACGCTCATGTGCACGATGTATTCTTGTTGTTGCAGTCGTCGACATGAGCAACACAGTCATTCATCATCTCTCACACTGACAGGTCAACAAAGCTGTGGGTTGAACATTTATAAAGCAGATAGAGAGAAGACTGGGGTGGCACCTCCCTTGTCTGTGAGCAACACTGCACAAGTGGAGTGAGAATCCCGCTCAGCCTGCTAGACAGTGGAATGAGGTACCCCACACAGCGTGCTAGACAGTGGAATGAGGTACCCCACACAGCGTGCTAGGCAGTGGAATGAAGTACCCCCACCCAGGCCTACTAGACAGTGGAATGAGGTACCCCACAATCTGCTAGACAGTGGAATGAGGTACCCCCACACAGCGTGCTAGACAGTAGAATGAGGTACCCCACAGCGTGCTAGACAGTGGAATGAGGTACCCCACAGCGTGCTAGACAGTGGAATGAGGTACCCCACACGGCGTGCTAAACAGTGGAATGAGGTACTCCACAGTATGCTAGGCAGTGGAATGAGGTACGCCACACAGCGTGCTAGACAGTGGAATGAGGTACCCCACAGTATGCTAGACAGTGGAATGAGGTACCCCACACAGCGTGTTAGTGGAATGAGGTACCCCACACAGCGTGCTAGACAGTGGAATGAGGTACGCCACAGCTTGCTAGACTGGAATGAGGTACGCCACACAGCGTGCTAGACAGTGGAATGAGGTACCCCCACACAGCTTGCTAGACAGTGGAATGAGGTACCCCACACGGCGTGCTAGACAGTGGAATGAGGTACCCCACACAGCGTGCTAAACAGTGGAATGAGGTACCCCCACAGCCCCTAAGGGGTGCCTAAGTGACCCTTGTTACTTCGTCAAAGAAAGAAGTTAATGCGGTGTTAATCGTGTGTCGGCACATTCAATGTCTTAGTCAAGATTTCATTGTGAGAATGATATATTCAGCTATGGCCTTGATATTACAAGATCACTCCAGACAAGTGAAGTATGTGGTAGAGGAACTCTTGGCTTGTCACCGCTACGGCTTATCAGGGAAGTGGGGATACCAGGAAAACGAGCGAGTCTTTGGCTTATCAGGATAGGTATGTCAGGAAAATAAACAAGCCTTCGGCTTACCAGGATAATGTATGTCAGGAAAATAGACAAGTCTTCGGCTTATTGGGATAGTGGATATGTCAGGAAAACAGACACTCCTTCGGCTTACCAGGATAGTGGATATGTAAGGAAAATAGAGAAGTCTTCGCCTTATGCTAATAGTAGATATGCTGTCAGCAGATGCGACTCCGTGACAAAACACAACTAGCTTTATCAAGCTTCATCAAAGTCTAGTCAGCAGTTCGCATCTTTGTCTTCTTACTTCTAGGCAATAGGCTTATTCATGGAGGCCGATGTGACCTTAATTCACTCAATAAGCGAAGCGAAGGTGATGTGTGTCAGAGTCTACCAGAAACACTGGAGTTATTCTTCCTCTCGTTGATTGCGAGTATTGTTAATCTGGCGATGATTTTCATCTATGATTTATAAAAGTTACATAGCGATTCATACAAACATACAAATGAATGAAAAATTATTGAGTAAAACTTAGCTACAACGAGATTAATCCCATGAGCTAAGAGCAAGGAACTATGAGGAGAAACAGCTACAACGAGACTAATCCCTGATCACAGTGTGTGTGTGTGTGTGTGTGTGTTCACGTGCGTTCCTACGTGTATACCACCTCGCGTGTGCTTAATTGCACTTACCAGAGTTCAGATTCACATCATACACCAGCAGGCATCAGACACCACCACTACAATAATCATACAACATTCATCAAGGAATAAAGGAAAGTTCCCAGCAGTAAAAGCGCACACCTGGGAGCTATTACTTATGAGATGTAGTGACGAGTCCTGTGTACATTATCGTCTCCACTGTAGCCGGCTAATGTTACTCATGTGGTGGCTGGCATTGTTAATGGTGGCACTGACTTTATTGTACTTACTGCCTGTGTTGATGGTAGTATTGATATTACTGTCAGTGTTGATAGTGGCAGTGATATTACTGTCCGTGTTGATGGTGGTAGTGGTATTGCTGCCATTGTTGATAGTGGTAATAATATTACTGTCCGTGTTGATAGTGTACCGAGAGGGTATTCCGAGGGTCAACGCCACCGCGCGCGGTGGATCAGGACCTGAATAGCCAGGTTGTTACTTCTGGCCGCACGCACACCGACGTACAAACCACAGCCCGGCTGGTCAGGTACTGACTTTAGGTGCTTATGAGCTCCCTCTTGAAGACAGCCAGGGGTCTATTGGTAATTTCCTTGTGCATGTTGGGAGGCAGTTAAACATTCTTGGGCCCCTGACACTTATTGTGTTATCTCTTAGTGTACTCATGGCATCCCTGCTTTTTATTGGGGGAATGTTGCATCGCCTGCCGAGTCTTTTGCTTTCACAGGGAGTGATTTCCATGTTCAAATTTGGGACTAGTTCCTCTAGAAATTTCCAAGTGTATTTTATGATGTATCTTTCTCGCCTGAGTTCCAAGGAGTACAGGTCAAAGGAAGGTAGTGATATTACTACCTATATTGATGGTAGTGATCTTACTGACCTTGTTGGTGGTGGTACTGATTTAAATTACTGACCTTTTTAATCAATTAATAAAATCCCTGGTGGGCGAAACGTCTTCTGAACTAAATGCCATACAGCGCATGTTGTGTATTATTAACATGGTTGTCTGTACATACTACCACTGATATACAAGGGAAGCCACGCTTATTATGATGCTACTCAGATCACTTGTGCTCTCATGTCTGTAATATTGTTTTGTGCTCAGAGGAAATGTACAGAGGCCGCTGTCTGCCTGCAAATAATTAATCAAATATCTACCCCTGAAACGTCTCAAGGCACTTACAATGTTCTCTTTGGAACGGAGAGAAGATAGGTGCCTGGTAATGCATACATGGAGATTACTTGTGGATCAGGTCCCTAGTCTAAATAATGCCATAACATCTTTCTGAAGTGAGAGATGCCGGGGGAAGTGTAGAATAAACCCAGTAAATATTAGGGTTAATATATGTAAAGTCAGAGAATATTGTGTCAACATTTGTGGTCCAAGATTCTGCTTCCACCAGATATAGGTGATTCCGGCACACTGTAGGCATTTTTAATTGGAAATTTGTTTCACTTCCAGAAACAAATGTCAGATTTGCCAGATTGTAATAGTTATATAAGCCTGTGGGCCGAGACAGCAACAACCTGATTGACCAGGTTAGCGGGGCTTCAAGAGTAGAGCTCTCAAAAGTTTTCACATCCTCTTTTTCACCCTCGTATCCAACAGACATAATTCATAATACTGTATCAGCCTTTGTAGACGATACTAGAATTTGTATGATTGTGACATCCATTGGGGACAGAAAATCTCCAAGCTGATATAAACCAAGTCTCCTAGTGGTTCACAGACAATAATATGATATTCTATGAAAAAGAATTTCAGTTACTCCGATATGGAGAATTTAAGGACATCAAAATTGGAATGAAGCATAAAGCAAACTTAAACCACTCAGTAGAGTGGAAAATTAATGTGAAGGACTTAAGTGTGATAATATCAGAGTATATTCAAGGGTTACAATAATGTTACTATCACATCAACTATGAAAATGATAGGCTGAATAACTAGAACCTACAAAACAAGAGATGTCAAGCCAGTGATGATATTCCTTAAGTCACTTGCTCTCACTAGACTGGAGTACTGCCGTGCATGAAGAGCCCTTTTAAACCAGGCAGATTTGTAGTTCTGGCTGGGAACGTTTGAAGTCCCTCGAACTGTACTCATTGGAGAAATATACATCATTATTTACACCTGGAAAATTCTAGAGGGGCTGATTCCTGATCTACACTCAGAAATACAGCACAATTAAATAATTTCAATGAAAAGCTGGAGTGCCATGAGTACTCTTAAGAGATAACATATTAGGTGTAAAGATACCATGACTTTTCAACACCTTCCAGACATGCATAAGGGAATTACCAAGAAATCCCTGGTTGCCTTCAAGAGGGAACTCCACAAGTTACTAAAGTCAGTTCCTGATCAACCGGACTGTGTTGACTACATTGGACTGCATACGGCCATTACTAACAGCCTAATTCATTAGACCGTCAACCAGGAGACCTAGTCTGGGACCAGTCCGTGGGGCAGTAACCCCCCAGAACTGTCTACAGGTAAACTACAGATACTATGTGTATCGCAAGTTCGGAGACTGAAACAACGAGTGAAATGTATCATCGCAAGACCGAAGAGTTTTATGTAACTGAACTTTTCGAGGGTTCAATGTAAGCAAAATAAGCGCAACTCTGTGAAGGTTACACTCTACACTGGTATTACACTGCACACTGGTATTACAGTCTACACTGGTATTACACTGTACACTGGTATTACACTGTACACTGGTATTACACTCTACACTGGTATTACACTGTACACTGGTATTACACTGTACACTGGTATTACACTCTACACTGGTATTACACTGTACACTGGTATTACACTGTACACTGGTATTACACTCTACTGGTATTACACTACACTGGTATTACAGTCTACACTGGTATTACACTGTACACTGGTATTACACTGTACACTGGCATTACACTCTACACTGGTATTACACTCTACACTGGTATTACACTCTACACTGGTATTACACTCTACACTGGTATTACACTCTACACTGGTATTACACTCTACACTGGTATTGCATTCTACACTGGTATTATGCTGTACACTGGTATTACACTCTACACTGGTATTACACTCTACACTGGTATTACACTCTACACTGGTATTACACTCTACACTGGTATTGCATTCTACACTGGTATTATGCTGTACACTGGTATTACACTGTACACTGGTATTACTCTCTACTGGTATTACACTACACTGGTATTACAGTCTACACTGGTATTACACTGTACACTGGTATTACACTGTACACTGGCATTACACTCTACACTGGTATTACACTCTACACTGGTATTACACTCTACACTGGTATTACACTCTACACTGGTATTACACTCTACACTGGTATTACACTCTACACTGGTATTGCATTCTACACTGGTATTATGCTGTACACTGGTATTACACTCTACACTGGTATTACACTCTACACTGGTATTACACTCTACACTGGTATTACACTCTACACTGGTATTGCATTCTACACTGGTATTATGCTGTACACTGGTATTACACTGTACACTGGTATTATGCTGTACACTGGTATTATGCTGTACACTGGTATTACACTGTACACTGGTATTATGCTGTACACTGGTATTATGCTGTACACTGGTATTACACTGTACACTGGTATTACACTCTACACTGGTATTACACTGTAAACTGGTATTACACTACACTGATATTACACTACACTGGTATTACACTGTAAGCTGGTATTACACTGTACACTGGTATTACGCTGTACACTGGTATTACACTGTACACTGGTATTGCACTGTACACTGGTATTGCACTGTACACTGGTATTACACTGTACACTGGTATTACACTGTACACTGGTATTACACTGTACACTGGTATTACGCTGTACACTGGTATTACACTACACTGGTATTACACTGTACACTGGTATTACACTGTACACTGGTATTACACTGTACACTGGTATTACACTGTACACTGGTATTACACTGTACACTGGTATTACACTACACTGGTATTACACTGTACACTGGTATTGCACTGTACACTGGTATTACACTACACTGGTATTACACTGTACACTGGTATTACACTACACTGGCATTACACTGTACACTGGTATTACACTGTACACTGGTATTACACTGTACACTGGTATTACGCTGTGCACTGGTATTACACTACACTGGTATTATACTACACTGGTATTACACTGTACACTGGTATTACACTGTACACTGGTATTACACTGTACACTGGTATTACGCTGTACACTGGTATTACACTGTACACTGGTATTACACTGTACACTGGTATTACACTACACTGGTATTACGCTGTACACTGGTATTACACTGTACATTGGTATTACACTGTACAGTGGTATTAGACTACACTGGTATTACACTGTACACTGGTATTACACTGTACACTGGTATTACACTACACTGGTATTACACTGTACACTGGTATTACACTGTACACTGGTATTACGCTGTACACTGGTATTACACTGTACACTGGTATTACACTGTACACTGGTATTACACTGTACACTGGTATTACACTGTACACTGGTATTACACTATACACTGGTATTACGCTGTACACTGGTATTACACTACACTGGTATTACACTGTACACTGGTATTACGCTACACTGGTATTACACTGTACACTGGTATTACACTGTACACTGGTATTACGCTGTACACTGGTATTACAAAGTACACTGGTTTTACGCTGTACACTGGTATTACACTGTACACTGGTATTACACTGTACACTGGTATTACACTGTACACTGGTATTACACTACACTGGTATTACACTGTACACTGGTATTACGCTGTACACTTGTATTACGCTGTACACTGGTATTACACTACACTGGTATTACACTGTACACTGGTATTATACTGTACACTGGTATTACGCTGTACACTGGTATTACACTGTACACTGGTATTACACTGTACACTGGTATTACACTGTACACTGGTATTACGCTGTACACTGGTATTACACTACACTGGTATTACGCTGTACACTGGTATTACACTGTACACTGGTATTACACTACACTGGTATTACACTGTACACTGGTATTACACTGTACACTGGTATTACGCTGTACACTGGTATTACACTGTACACTGGTATTACGCTGTACACTGGTATTACACTACACTGGTATTACGCTGTACACTGGTATTACACTGTACACTGGTATTACACTGTACACTGGTATTACACTGTACACTGGTATTACACTACACTGGTATTACACTGTACACTGGTATTAAACTGTACACTGGTATTACGCTGTACACTGGTATTACACTACACTGGTATTACACTACACTGGTATTACACTGTACACTGGTATTACACTGTACACTGGTATTACGCTGTACACTGGTATTACACTGTACACTGGCATTACACTGTACACTGGTATTACGCTGTACACTGGTATTACGCTGTACACTGGTATTACACTGTACACTGGTATTACACTGTACACTGGTATTACACTACACTGGTATTACACTGTACACTGGTATTACGCTGTACACTGGTATTACGCTGTACACTGGTATTACACTGTACACTGGTATTACACTGTACACTGGTATTATACTGTACACTGGTATTACGCTGTACACTGGTATTACACTGTACACTGGTATTACACTGTACACTGGTATTACACTGTACACTGGTATTACGCTGTACACTGGTATTACACTACACTGGTATTACGCTGTACACTGGTATTACACTGTACACTGGTATTACACTACACTGGTATTACACTGTACACTGGTATTAAACTGTACACTGGTATTACGCTGTACACTGGTATTACACTACACTGGTATTACACTACACTGGTATTACACTGTACACTGGTATTACACTGTACACTGGTATTACGCTGTACACTGGTATTACACTGTACACTGGCATTACACTGTACACTGGTATTACGCTGTACACTGGTATTACGCTGTACACTGGTATTACACTGTACACTGGTATTACACTGTACACTGGTATTACACTACACTGGTATTACACTGTACACTGGTATTACGCTGTACACTGGTATTACGCTGTACACTGGTATTACGCTGTACACTGGTATTACGCTGTACACTAGTACTACGCTGTACACTGGTATTACACTGAACACTGGTATTACACTGTACACTGGTATTGCACTGTACACTGGTATTACGCTGTACACTGGTATTACGCTGTACACTGGTATTATGCTGTACACTGGTACTACGCTGTACACTGGTATTACACTGTACACTGTTATTACGCTGTACACTGGTATTACGCTGTACACTGGTATTACACTGTACACTGGTATTACGCTGTACACTGGTATTACGCTGTACACTGGTATTACACTGTACACTGGTATTACACTACACTGGTATTACACTGTACACTGGAATTACACTGTACACTGTTATTACACTGTACACTGGTATTACACTGCACACTGGTATTACGCTGTACACTGGTATTACGCTGTACACTGGTATTACACTGTACACTGGTATTACACTGTACACTGGTATTACACTGTACACTGGTATTACGCTGTACACTGGTATTACACTGTACACTGGTATTACACTGTACACTGGTATTACACTGTACACTGGTATTACGCTGTACACTGGTATTACACTGTACACTGGTATTACACTGTACGCTGGTATTACACTACACTGGTATTACACTGTACACTGGTATTACGCTGTACACTGGTATTACACTGTACACTGGTATTACACTCTACACTGGTATTACACTCTACACTGGTATTACACTCTACACTGGTATTACACTCTACACTGGTATTGCATTCTACACTGGTATTATGCTGTACACTGGTATTACACTCTACACTGGTATTACACTCTACACTGGTATTACACTCTACACTGGTATTACACTCTACACTGGTATTACACTCTACACTGGTATTGCATTCTACACTGGTATTATGCTGTACACTGGTATTACACTGTACACTGGTATTATGCTGTACACTGGTATTATGCTGTACACTGGTATTACACTGTACACTGGTATTATGCTGTACACTGGTATTATGCTGTACACTGGTATTACACTGTACACTGGTATTACACTCTACACTGGTATTACACTGTAAACTGGTATTACACTACACTGATATTACACTACACTGGTATTACACTGTAAGCTGGTATTACACTGTACACTGGTATTACGCTGTACACTGGTATTACACTGTACACTGGTATTGCACTGTACACTGGTATTACACTGTACACTGGTATTACACTGTACACTGGTATTACACTGTACACTGGTATTACGCTGTACACTGGTATTACACTACACTGGTATTACACTGTACACTGGTAATACACTGTACACTGGTATTACACTGTACACTGGTATTACACTGTACACTGGTATTACACTGTACACTGGTATTACACTACACTGGTATTACACTGTACACTGGTATTGCACTGTACACTGGTATTACACTACACTGGTATTATACTGTACACTGGTATTACACTGTACACTGGCATTACACTGTACACTGGTATTACACTGTACACTGGTATTACACTGTACACTGGTATTACGCTGTGCACTGGTATTACACTATACACTGGTATTACGCTGTACACTGGTATTACACTGTACACTGGTATTACACTGTACACTGGTATTACACTGTACACTGGTATTACGCTGTACACTGGTATTACACTGTACACTGGTATTACACTGTACACTGGTATTACACTACACTGGTATTACGCTGTACACTGGTATTACACTGTACACTGGTATTACACTGTACAGTGGTATTAGACTACACTGGTATTACACTGTACACTGGTATTACACTGTACACTGGTATTACACTACACTGGTATTACACTGTACACTGGTATTACACTGTACACTGGTATTACGCTGTACACTGGTATTACACTGTACACTGGTATTACACTGTACACTGGTATTACACTGTACACTGGTATTACACTGTACACTGGTATTACACTATACACTGGTATTACGCTGTACACTGGTATTACACTACACTGGTATTACACTGTACACTGGTATTACGCTACACTGGTATTACACTGTACACTGGTATTACACTGTACACTGGTATTACGCTGTACACTGGTATTACAAAGTACACTGGTTTTACGCTGTACACTGGTATTACACTGTACACTGGTATTACACTGTACACTGGTATTACACTGTACACTGGTATTACACTACACTGGTATTACACTGTACACTGGTATTACGCTGTACACTTGTATTACGCTGTACACTGGTATTACACTACACTGGTATTACACTGTACACTGGTATTATACTGCACACTGGTATTACGCTGTACACTGGTATTACACTGTACACTGGTATTACACTGTACACTGGTATTACACTGTACACTGGTATTACGCTGTACACTGGTATTACACTACACTGGTATTACGCTGTACACTGGTATTACACTGTACACTGGTATTACACTACACTGGTATTACACTGTACACTGGTATTACACTGTACACTGGTATTACGCTGTACACTGGTATTACACTGTACACTGGTATTACGCTGTACACTGGTATTACACTACACTGGTATTACGCTGTACACTGGTATTACACTGTACACTGGTATTACACTGTACACTGGTATTACACTGTACACTGGTATTACACTACACTGGTATTACACTGTACACTGGTATTACGCTGTACACTGGTATTACGCTGTACACTGGTATTACACTGTACACTGGTATTACACTGTACACTGGTATTATACTGTACACTGGTATTACGCTGTACACTGGTATTACACTGTACACTGGTATTACACTGTACACTGGTATTACACTGTACACTGGTATTACGCTGTACACTGGTATTACACTACACTGGTATTACGCTGTACACTGGTATTACACTGTACACTGGTATTACACTACACTGGTATTACACTGTACACTGGTATTAAACTGTACACTGGTATTACGCTGTACACTGGTATTACACTACACTGGTATTACACTACACTGGTATTACACTGTACACTGGTATTACACTGTACACTGGTATTACGCTGTACACTGGTATTACACTGTACACTGGCATTACACTGTACACTGGTATTACGCTGTACACTGGTATTACGCTGTACACTGGTATTACACTGTACACTGGTATTACACTGTACACTGGTATTACACTACACTGGTATTACACTGTACACTGGTATTACGCTGTACACTGGTATTACGCTGTACACTGGTATTACGCTGTACACTGGTATTACGCTGTACACTGGTACTACGCTGTACACTGGTATTACACTGAACACTGGTATTACACTGTACACTGGTATTGCACTGTACACTGGTATTACGCTGTACACTGGTATTACGCTGTACACTGGTATTATGCTGTACACTGGTACTACGCTGTACACTGGTATTACACTGTACACTGTTATTACGCTGTACACTGGTATTACGCTGTACACTGGTATTACACTGTACACTGGTATTACGCTGTACACTGGTATTACGCTGTACACTGGTATTACACTGTACACTGGTATTACACTACACTGGTATTACACTGTACACTGGAATTACACTGTACACTGTTATTACACTGTACACTGGTATTACACTGCACACTGGTATTACGCTGTACACTGGTATTACGCTGTACACTGGTATTACACTGTACACTGGTATTACACTGTACACTGGTATTACACTGTACACTGGTATTACGCTGTACACTGGTATTACACTGTACACTGGTATTACACTGTTCACTGGTATTACACTGTACACTGGTATTACGCTGTACACTGGTATTACACTGTACACTGGTATTACACTGTACGCTGGTATTACACTACACTGGTATTACACTGTACACTGGTATTACGCTGTACACTGGTATTACACTGTACACTGGTATTACACTCTACACTGGTATTACACTACACTGGTATTACACTGTACACTGGTATTACACTGTACACTGGTATTACACTCTACACTGATATTACAATGTACACTGGTATTACACTCTACATTGGTATTACACTCTACACTGGTATTACACTCTACACTGGTATTACGCTGTACTCTGGTATTACTCTCTACATTGGTATTACACTGTGCACTGGTATTACGCTGTACACTGGTATTACACTGTACACTGGTATTACACTCTACACTGGTATTACGCTGTACACTGGTATTACACTGTACACTGGTATTACACTGTACTCTGGTATTACACTCTACACTGGTATTACGCTGTACACTGGTATTACACTGTACACTGGTATTACACTGTACTCTGATATTACACTCCACTAGTATTACGCTGTACACTGGTATTACGCTGTACACTGGTATTACACTGTACACTGGTATTACGCTATACACTGGTATTACACTGTACACTGGTATTACACTCTACACTGGTACTACACTATACTGGTATTACACTGTACACTGGTATTACACTATACTGGTATTACACTGTACACTGGTACTACACTATACTGGTATTACACTGTACACTGGTATTACACTATACTGGTATTACACTGTACACTGGTACTACACTTTACTGGTATTACACTGTACACTGGTATTACACTATACTGGTATTACAATGTACACTGGTATTACACTATACTGGTATTACAATGTACACTGGTATTGCACTGTACACTAGTAATGGAGTTACCAATACAGAAAATTGTATACGGGAGCATCTCTTCAAAATTAGGTATGATGAGGCAGACTCACATTACACAACAGAGCATCTTAAAACTGCGTAGCTCTCAAAGTAATATACACTTTTTTTTTATCCAAAAATACGTTTCTCTCAAACTCTCAAAGTGACATATCCCAGAGAAATCTCCAAAACTAAATATCACTCAAAAATGACGAATTGGGAAATCTCTGGAAACTAATAGCTCGGTAATGAGGCCGCTTCACAAGCCTCACATTAATTAACCACAAATATAATTACCGTGACTTACCATGCGCCAGGTAAACTAATTACGTATTAATTATACTTACCAAGCATTAAGTCCATCATTAGATAATGTGGTGTAACCCATATGGGTTTTGAGCTTTCTCCATGACTATCATAATAATAATACTGTTAACTGCAACGATATCGATAGCTCAGATACATTAAAGTTTACATTGAAGAGTGACGGTATGATCATAAGAGTGACAGTATGATCATAAGAGTGACAGTATGATCATAAGTGACAGTATGATCATATGAGTGACAGTATGATCATAAATAACAGTATGATCATAAGTGACAGTATGATCATAAGTGACAGTATGATAAGTGACAGTATGATCATATGAGTGACAGTATGATCATAAGAGTGACAGTATGATCATAAGAGTGACAGTATGATCATAAGTGACAGTATGATCATAAGTGACAGTATGATCATAAGTGTGACAGTATGATAAGTGACAGTATGATCATAAGTGACGGTATGATCATAAGTGACAGTATGATAAGTGACAGTATGATCATAAGTGACAGTATGACCATATGAGTGACAGTATGATCATAAGTGACAGTATGATCATAAATAACAGTATGATCATAAGTGACAGTATGATCATAAGTGACAGTATGATAAGTGACAGTATGATCATAAATAACAGTATGATCATAAGTGACAGTATGATCATAAGTGACAGTATGATCATAAGTGTGACAGTATGATAAGTGACAGTATGATCATAAGTGACGGTATGATCATAAGAGTGACAGTATGATCATAAATAACAGTATGATCATAAGTGACAGTATGATCATATGAGTGACAGTATGATCATAAATAACAGTATGATCATAAGTGACAGTATGATCATAAGTGACAGTATGATAAGTGACAGTATGATCGTAAGTGACAGTATGATCATATGAGTGACAGTATGATCATAAGAGTGACAGTATGATCATAAGAGTGACAGTATGATCATAAGTGACAGTATGATCATAAGTGTGACAGTATGATAAGTGACAGTATGATCATAAGTGACGGTATGATCATAAGTGTGACAGTATGATAAGTGACAGTATGATCATAAGTGACAGTATGATCATATGAGTGACAGTATGATCATAAGAGTGACAGTATGATCATAAATAACAGTATGATCATAAGTGACAGTATGATCATAAGTGACAGTATGATCATAAGTGTGACAGTATGATAAGTGACAGTATGATCATAAGTGACGGCATGATCATAAGAGTGATAATATGATCATAAGAGTGACAGTATGATCATAAGAGTGACAGTATGATCATAAATAACAGTATGATCATAAGTGACAGTATGATCATAAGTGACAGTATGATCATAAGTGTGACAGTATGATAAGTGACAGTATGATCATAAGTGACAGTATGATCATATGAGTGACAGTATGATCATAAGTGACAGTATGATCATAAGTGACAGTATGATCATAAGAGTGACAGTATGATCATAAGTGACAGTATGATCATAAGAGTGTCAGTATGATCATAAGTGACAGTATGATCATAAGCGACAGTATGATCATAAGAGTGTCAGTATGAATATAAGTGACAGTATGATCATAGGTGACAGTATGATCATAAGTGACGGTATGATCATAAGTGACAGTATGATCATAAGAGTGACAGTATGATCATAAATGACAGTATGATCATAAGCGACAGTATGATCATAAGAATGTCAGTATGATCATAAGTGACAGTATGATCATAGGTGACAGTATGATCATAAGTGACGGTATGATCATAAGAATGTCAGTATGATCATAAGTGACAGTATGATCATAGGTGACAGTATGATCATAAGTGACGGTATGATCATAAGTGTGACAGTATGATCATAAGTGACATAATGATCATCAGTGACAGTATGATCATAAGTGACAGTATGATCATAAGTGACAGTATGATCATAAGAGTAACAGTATGATCATAAGTGACAGAATGATCATAAGAGTGACAGTATGATCATAAGAATGACAGTATGATCATAAGTGACAGTATGATCATAAGAGTGACAGTATGATCATAAGTGACAGTATGATGATCAGGATCATAAGAGTGACAGTATGATCATCAGGATCATAAGAGTAACAGTATGATCATAAGTGAGAGTATGGTCATAAGAGTGACAGTATGATCATAAGAGTGACAGTATGATCATAAGTGACAGTATGATCATAAGTGACAGTATGATCATAAGTGACGGTATGATCATAAGAGTGACAGTATGATCATATGAATGACAGTATGATCATAAGTGACTATGATCATAAGAGTGACAGTATGATCATAAGAGTGACAGTATGATCATAAGAGTGACAGTATGATCATAAGAGTGACAGCATGGTCATCAGGATCATAAGAGTGACAGCATGGTCATCAGGATCATCAGCTCTGGAAGACAGATGTGCTTTCATCCGAGACTTGGAAGCATTAACGGATTCCAGGCTGTATGTAAATTAGTGGTTATATACATGAACAAGTATGTGAATAAAACACGACATGTGGTTTATCGCATTTTTGGTAGCGCGGACTAGACGTCAGCGTCACTTACTATAAATGATGGGGATTTTGAGGTCCAGGCTTGTGCAGGTGGGTATTCTCAAGTTTACACAGCCGGATTAAAATTTTGTAGGCCCCTGGGTTACTGGTACTGTGAGGCCCCCTGGGCTACAGGTATTGTGAGGCCCCTGGGCTACAGGTACTGTGGGGCCCCTGGGCTACAGGTACTGTGAGGGCCCCCGGGCTACAGGTATTGTGAGGCCCCTGGGCTACAGGTACTGTGAGGCCCCTGGGCTACAGGTACTGTGAGGGCCCTGGGCTACAGGTACTGTGGGGCCCCTGGGCTACAGGTACTGTGAGGGCCCCCGGGCTACAGGTATTGTGAGGCCCCTGGGCTACAAGTACTGTGAGGCCCCTGGGCTACAGGTACTGTGAGGGCCCTGGGCTACAGGTACTGTGAGGCCCCTGGACTACAGGTACTGTGAGGCCCCTGGGCTACAGGTACTGTGAGGCCCCTGGGCTACAGGTAGTGTGAGGGCCCTGGGCTACAGGTACTGTGAGGCCCCTGGGCTACAGGTACTGTGAGGCCCCTGGGCTACAGGTACTGTGAGGCCCCTGGGCTACAGGTACTGTGAGACCCCTGGGCTACAGGTAGTGTGAGGGCCCTGGGCTACAGGTACTGTGAGGCCCCTGGGCTACAGGTACTGTGAGGCCCCTGGGCTACAGGTACTGTGAGGCCCCTGGACTACAGGTACTGTGAGGCTCCTGGGCTACAGGTACTGTGAGGGCCCCCGGGCTACAGGTATTGTGAGGCCCCTGGGCTACAAGTACTGTGAGGCCCCTGGGCTACAGGTACTGTGAGGGCCCTGGGCTACAGGTACTGTGAGGCCCCTGGACTACAGGTACTGTGAGGCCCCTGGGCTACAGGTACTGTGAGGCCCCTGGGCTACAGGTAGTGTGAGGGCCCTGGGCTACAGGTACTGTGAGGCCCCTGGGCTACAGGTACTGTGAGGCCCCTGGGCTACAGGTACTGTGAGGCCCCTGGGCTACAGGTACTGTGAGGCTCCTGGGCTACAGGTATTGTGAGGCCCCTGGGCTACAGGTACTGTGAGGCCCCTGGGCTACAGGTACTGTGAGGCCCCTGGGCTACAGGTACTGTGAGGCCCCTGGGCTACAGGTACTGTGAGGCCCCTGGGCTACAGGTACTGTGAGGCTCCTGGGCTACAGGTATTGTGAGGCCCCTGGGCTACAGGTACTGTGAGGCCCCTGGGCTACAGGTACTGTGAGGCCCCTGGGCTACAGGTACTGTGAGGCCCCTGGGCTACAGGTACTGTGAGGCCCTGGGCTACAGGTATTGTGAGGCCCCTGGGCTACAGGTACTGTGAGGACCTCCAGTGAAATTTTCAAAACTAAAAAAAATAATCACAACAGTCAACAGTTGATCATAAACGTAATGTAATAACATATTATATTTATAAACAGCATTAACTGTGAACACTTTTCACTGAATCTCTGGAGGCCCTCCAGCTGGCGGAGGCCCCTGGGCTGCAGCCCTTACAACCCATGCCTTAATCCCGCCCTGCAGTCAAGCATATAATGTAGTCTTAAACTGCCGAGAGAATGTTACCACAGTGAATGTGCTTGTATAAATTCTTAAATGTATAATGCAGTCAGTTCTCTCTCCCTCCCCCTCCGCTCCTCTCATCTCTTCTTTTTTACATCTCTTCTATATATAATTTTTGTTTCCTTGGTCCTCGAAGATCTTCATAGAAAATATAATTGTTCCTGGGTAAGGGATGGGCCATCCTGGGAAATGGAGATTTCCAAGTAACTCCAGCTCTACTGGAACGATAAATTTGGAGCTCCCCTTAGCTGCTGAACCCTTAATGGAATTGTGGCATTAATGGTATACAGTATAGTCAAGTTGATGAATTAGACACGTGTACAATACCTCCGTATCTGTATTATGAAGACGTGTCGCCAACCAGTGGCTTTATCAAGCCAATATAGAGGTTATATGCGGCAGACAGTGGAATAAGGGGTAATCAGTCCCTCAGCTCTGATATAAAGTGATAGAAGGTGTTCTGGCTCTCAGTCTAGAGCAATCTGAAGCAGAGGAACTAAGCTGGATACTTATGTACTGGAGCCAGGAGAGAGGTGCAGCAGTTGAAGGAATCGTCGCAAGTAAGCGGGATCCATTAGTCGAAGTAGGCTATGCCCAAGGGTTCGTCCAGGGGCTTAGAAACTTTTAAAATTCCACAAGTGGGTTCCTCCTGTGACGATGCCTTCTACTGCTGCATCTCTTATCTGGCTCCAGGCTGAGGGACTTATTACCCCATCTTCCAGTGCTCACTGTCCATCCTCATGTCTGATTCAGATCGAGGCTAAGTGATTGAATCCCTGTCAAGGCTGAGGGACTGATTGCTTCATCTTCCACTACCCTCAGTATAATCTCTGTAATAACTTGATAATGCCACTGGTTGGCGACACGTTTTCATAATAAAGACAGTCAGGTGTTGCACAACTGTTACGTTTATCAACCTTAATGGAATACAACACAATGTTCTCGTTGCCCTTCTGATGTCTGCTGTCAGCTCAGCCTGACAGATTTCAACACTCTGTATGATATTCACGTTGTGTGATGGATGATGACAGGGAACATAGCTAGCTTTTGTTCCCGCTACGTAGCTGTCATACAGAACAAGGTAGCAGCACGCTGCGGATGTATCTAATTTTTTGAAAAATTGTATACTTCACCACGAGTCTCCCTCAACTCCACCACCAGTCTTCCCCTCCTCCACCACCAGTCTTCCCCACCTCCACCACCAGTCTTCCCCTCCACCACCAGTCTTCCCCACCTCCACCACCAGTCTTCCCCACCTCCACCACCAGTCTTCCCCACCTCCACCACCAGTCTTCCCCTCCACCACCAGTCTTCCCCACCTCCACCACCAGTCTTCTCCACCTCCACCACCAGTCTTCCCCTCCTCCACCACCAGTCTTCCCCACCTCCACCACCAGTCTTCCCCACCTCCACCACCAGTCTTCCCCACCTCCACCACCAGTCTTCCCCACCACCACCAGTCTTCCCCACCTCCACCACCAGTCTTCCCCGCCTCCACCACCAGTCTTTCCCACCTCCACCACCAGTCTTCCTACCTCCACCACCAGTCTTCCCCACCTCTACCACCAGTCTTCCCCACCTCCACTACCAGTCTCCCTCACCTCCACCACCAGTCTTCCCACCTCCACCAACAGTCTCCCCACCTCCACCACCAGTCTTCCCACCTCCACCAACAGTCTCCCTCACCTCCACCACCAGTCTTCCCACCTCCACCAACAGTCTCCCCACCTCCACCACCAGTCTTCCCACCTCCACCAACAGTCTCCTCCACCTCCACCACCAGTCTTCCTACCTCCACCACCAGTCTTCCCCACCTCTACCACCAGTCTTCCCCACCTCCACTACCAGTCTCCCTCACCTCCACCACCAGTCTTCCCACCTCCACCAACAGTCTCCCCCACTTCCACCACCAGTCTTCCTACCTCCACCACCAGTCTTCCCACCTCCACCAACAGTCTCCCCCACCTCCACCACTAATCTTCCCTACCTCCCTCACTAGACCAGCCACCTCACAGCTGACCCTTGTAGACAATCGTGGTCAATTAAAGTGTGGTTACTATTCCCTGGCGGGTTTCTTTGCCTCTCACCCCGGCTCCCTCACAGCATACTGAGTCACAGCCAGGGATTAACACCAGCTGCTTCTGGTGTGTTTGGTGGTGGGGGGTGTGGTGGTGGTGTAGGAGTGTGTGGTGGTGGTGTGTTTGGTGAGGGTGGTGGTGGGGTGTGTCGAGGTGGTATAGTGGTGTGTTTGGTGGTGGGGGTGTGCCATGGTGGTGTGTTTGGTGGTGGGGGTGTGTAGTAGTGGTGGTGGTGTGTCATGGTGGTGTGTGGTGGTGGGGGTGTGTAGTAGTGGTGGTGTGTGGTGGTGGTGGCTGTGGCGGCGGTGGTTGCAGCGGTATTGGCGAAGCCAAGAGCTGGAGCTCACACACACACACACACACACACACACACACACACACACACACACACACACACACACACACACACACACACACACACACACACACACACACACACACACACACACACACACACACACACACACACACTGAGGGAGACAGACTGTGGCGGGGGCGGCGTAGTCTGGTCATGTAGCAAAATATTGTTTATTGCAGTAATGGATGGAGCTGTATTGGCCAGGAGCGAATGTGTGAGTATTTGTAAGCTGCGGGAGGGAGCGTGGCTAGAGTCCTGATACCTGGGTTAGTTTACGCTCAGATGGATACCTTATGTTCAGATGCAGTGATACCGCGCACTGGAATAGATACCAGCGGGAGGGATAGGAAGATAATAAAGATGGATAGAGACTGTGAAGATGGGTAGATAATATAGATAAGTGAATAAGACACCTGCGTAAAACTTGGGTATCTTTAATAGAGATAATTGTGTGTGTGTCTCAGTGTGTGACTTACATGTGCAGTAACTAGAAAGAGACTTCTGGAGAGATAACACCTTCTACCTTGACATAACTACCATCCATTAACGACGGTTATACTTAGGCAATTGAACCTAGAACGCAACCGTGACCTCAACACAGTAGAACCCTACATCGAACTATCCTTATCTAGCAGTATGACAAATTACCATTCCTTGAAATAAAACTCAAATTATTTGAGAGTTGAGGGATTATTGAGGTGGTTTGGTCATTTAGCAACGAAAGAACAGAATAGGGTGAAAGAAGGAAGGGTAGGGATTGTCGCAGTCAAATTTTACGTCTACACAAAACGAAGATGATCTCCACTTTTTTCAGACCATGATAAGAGTGCATGTTCTCATAAGTATTTTTCTTAGGGCTGACATAAAATGTACAGTAGCACAAAGTTTCTTGAAGATGAGGGGAAATTCACTTGGCAACATATTCACCAAGACTCACGAAATCGTAATGACACGATTGCAAACAAACCATACCCCGGCCGGGATTGAACCCGCGGTCAGTGAAGGGACTTGAGCTAGAGTTCGTCACGGCCACGCTAGCTGGAGATTCGTCTGTAAAAACTTGCATTTGTGGTCACAGTGGTGCCTGTGCTAACCTTCCTATGGTGTAGAAATATACCTAGTTGGACGAATCTTATTGTGGCTAGCTGGTCTAGTGGCTAACGCGACGGGCTGGAGTTTTGAGACTCTCTGACCGCGGGTTCAATCCCGGCCGGGGTATGGTTTATTCACCAAGCTCAGGCTTCCTTCTCAGTTCGTGTTAGATTGCAGAAGTGAAGCACAGCGACCAACGTATTATTCTCCCCACTTATATCGCAGTTAACAGCATAATCCTGAATATAAAATTTTGAAATGTTTGCAATGTGTTTATTTTACGATTTGTCGGTACCTTTATACCTTATAGCTATAACCCGGGCTCTGAGAGAACAAAAGTGTGGCAGTCATGACATCCAACACCATACGCGGCTTGACTAGGTCAAACATCAACCACTACACCAACCACAGGAGCAGCCGTGTACAAGATCCCTAGCGGAGGATGTGACGGACTCAACATTGGTGAAGCATCCAGCAGCCTTCACACCAGAATACTTAAATTTAAGCACGGATGTCAAACCCACAATCAGAGCAGTGCTTGTGTTGAACACAGAGACACACATTCACCTTATGGAGTGGACACACGCAGATCTCATCATTAAGGAAAACCATAGGGCTTGAAGGTGCTGAGGGTGAACATGTCACATCATGAAGGCAGTATTGGTCAGTGTCGCTCATCTTGTGAGTGAACATGCTACCATATAGACAACACATACTTCACAACACAAACATCAGACACTCCACCGGTGGTATCAACTCAGTGAGGCGTTCAGTAACGCGGAAATCAATAGAGATATGATAATCCCTTATAACATGATCAAAGACACTTGTGTGCTAACCTTTTGTTTTTAAAGAGATCTGAAGGCCTTCCAGTCACATCTTATATGATATTGTTTTTAATGGGATTAAACTGTTAGCCAAAGAAAGTTCCACTAAGAGAGGTCATCACACGACCGAGGGCAGTGTTGTGAGGAAATTACACCGATGACAGCGTTTCAATCTGTGTAGTTTGATCAAGCTCTACACAGCAAAACATGTCTCGATAATGAATTCCTCTGTAACTTGTGTGTTTTTCCTAATATTTTCATTAATAAATTGAAATAAATGATACGAAATTTAGTAAGAAAATGCTGACAGTGCTAATAAAATGTTACTGGTGTTTAATGTCTGCTTTACTGTTATGTACTGTACTTCTGTCAGCTCCTCTACTATCTGCTCTACTACTATCTACTCTATTATTGTTTGTTGTACTATCTACTCTACTATTATCTGTTCTGCTATCTACTCTGCTATCTTCTCTACTGCTATCTACACTATTCTCTAATGTACTTCACTAATGTACTATTTTCTATTCTACTTCCATCTACTCTACTATTATCTGTTCTAATATTTTCTACTCTACTATTATTCACTCTGCTAGTATCTACTGTACTAGGATCTACTCTGTGCAGAAGAAAAAGTGTAAAAGGACAGAATATTGAGGTAGACAGCGAATTTAGAGTGAACCTCTGGCGTCACAGATCGCGCCATAAACCCACTCTTAAAACTGCCCAGGTTTAATATTCTGGTGGGAACGCGTGCCAGACTAGGAGATGAGAGGCGCAGGGCCAAAGTTATCATCTAGATTAAGGCGTGGAGCAAACGATAATGGGAAATCAACCACAACGGACGCCATTTGGCTGCCCCGGAGAGGATTAACTTAGAAGATATCTTGTGGCGTTCACAGGTACCAACTGGAGCCGTAACTTACTGCTACTCGGATACACACGTTCCTACACACACATACACACACACACACACACACATGTACATGAACACACACACCTGTATGCACATATATTGACGTTCAAAGGTACGCACTGGAGCCGTAACTTACTGCTACGCGCACACATACATACCTACACACACACACACATGTACATATACATACACCTATTTGCACATATATTGGGCTGCGATTGCGGTCAGCCTCGCCGACAACCGTTAAGCATTAAGGTCGTAGTTTACCTGTTTATTTACAGTCAAGACGACTTTAGTACTTGACATAGGGATTCAGTGTATATACACTGGGAGATACACATATCTGTCTATACACTGGGAGATATACACTTCTGTTTATACACTGGAAGATATACACTTCCCGCTTTACACTAAGCTCTCTTATGAAGATCTTCCACACACTGCGATTTTCTTGTGATTCTAGATGAAAAAAAGTACATTAAAAACACGTTCCTTCGTAGCACGTGCTATTCAATTCTCTATGCATCATTTCAGTTGCATCTGCAAAATAAATACACTATACTGAATAACATTATAAGAGAGTTTACTGTACACAGAATGAGTGTACATACTACACCTCGGTGTTTACGTAATGACAGATGTAATTCTCTCCGGTTGTATATATATATATATATATATATACATATATATATACATATATATATATATATATATATATATATATACATATATATATACATATATATATACATATATATATATATATGTCGTGCCGAATATGTAAAACTGGTCAATTAGCAAGAACTCATTTAAAATTAAGTCCTTTCTAAAATTTACTCTTATACGTTTAAAGATATATTTTTTTCATTAATGTTGATGTAAAAATTTTTAATTTTGCACCAAAAGGAACTTAGAAAACTTACCTAACCTTATTATAACAAGCGCAATTTATTTTAGCCTAACCCAACTAAATATATTTTAGATTTGTTTACAATAATTTAATACTAAACAAACACAGTGAAATATACTTTTTTCGTTAGGTTCAGAATGATTTTGGCGAAATTATTGCATACACAAATTTTCACTTGTCCTATATGGCAAGATGAGCGTTGCTATTTAAGCCAAGATCGCAAGTTCTGCCTATTCGGCACGACATATATATATATATATATATATTATATATATATTATATATATATATATATATATATATATATATATATATATATATATATATATATATATATATATATATATATATATATATATATATATATATATATATATATATATATATATATACTGTGAGATATACATCTTTAGGTGAAGATAAACTAAGATTGATAAACCCTCCATTGTATATGCGAGAGAGATATGCATCTCATGGTGTAGATGCATAAATGTTTATGCCTCTCGGTGTATACACGCGGAAATATGCATTTGTATACGCAGAGATATACACATCTAGGTGTTTGTACACTTGAGAAATGTACGCCTGTTGGTGTGTAAACACAGGTTCATTCACCTCACTGTGAATATACAATGAAGTATATACGTATACATCTCAGTTTATGTACGTATAAATACGCACATCTTAAGAAGATATACCCCTCGGGCTTATATGCACCTGTTGGTGTGTATATATTCTGAGACATACACAATTCTGTATACAAAGAAATGTATATATACCTTTCGGTATGTATACACTGAGACACATACACATCTCGGTTTATATACACAGAGATATACACCTTTCAGTATGTACGCCAAAAATGCACACATTTCCTTGCTAATACACTGTTGATAACTTTGTAAACAAAGGAATGCAATGATATACTTTCATAACCTTTGTATACCTTCATATGCATTGGTATGACATTGGTAAACATGCAGGTAGCAGGAGAGGTTACCATGACAACCACAACATCCTCGTCTTCATGAGGTTACAACCACTGAACTTTGTAACATAACGTAACGTAACTTAATATAACATAACGTAATGTAACACAGCATAACATAATAGAATGTAACATAATATAGCAGAACGTAACGTCACATAATATAGCGTAAAGTAACATAACATAATCTAAAATAACGTAACTTAGCATAGCATAACACAGCGTAATGTAACATAATCTAACATAACGTAACATAACATAACACAGCATAATATAACGTAACAAATAACCAAACCTAATATAACAGAACATAGCGTAACAGCGTAACACATTATAACTAAACATAACCTAGAAGAACATAACGTAACGTATCATAGTATAACACAGCATAACATAACATAATGTAACACAACGTAACATAACAGAATATAACGTAACAACAGAACATAACCTAACGTAACATTAACAGCATAACGTACACAATTTTGTCACTGAGTTGTTACTTTAGGGAAACAATACCGAGGAGGAAGACAGCAACAGTTAGGTGCAGTAGACAGCAACAATCAGGTACATCAGGCAATAACAGTGAGATGCAGCAGACAGCAACAGTTAGGTGCAGCAGACAGCAACAATCAGGCACATCAGGCAGTAACCGTGAGATGCAGCATACAGCAACAGTCAGGTACAGCATACAGCAACAGTCAGGTACAGCGTACAGCAACAGTCAGGTACAGCAGACAACAACAGTCAGGTGCAGCAAACAGCAACAGTCAGGTACAGCAAACAACAAGTCAGGTGCAGCAGACAGCAACAGTCAGGCGCAGCAGACAACAACAGCCAGTTGCAACAGTCAGGTGCAACAGACAACAAGTCATGCGCAGCAGACAGCAACAGTCAGGTACAGCAGATAGCAACAGTTAGGTGCAACAGACAGTAACAATCAGGTACAGCAGGCAACAACAGTCAGGCACAGCAGGCAACAACAGTCAGGTGCAGCAGACAACAACAGTCAGGTGAAGCAGACAGCAACAGTCAGATGAAGCAGACAGCATCAGTCAGGTGAAGCAGACAGCATCAGGTGAAGCAGGCAGCAACAGTCAGGTAAAGCAGGCCGCAACAGTCAGGTGAAGCAGGCAGCAACAGTCAGGTAAAGCAGGCAGCAACAGCCAGGTGAAGTAGACAGCAACAGTCAGGTGAGGCAGGCAGCAACAGTCAGGTGAAGCAGGCAGCAGCAGTCAGGTAAAGCAGGCAGCAACAGTCAGGTGAAGTAGACAGCAACAGTCAGGTGAAGCAGGCAGCTTCAGGTGCGGCAGACAGCAACAGTCAGGTGAAGTAGACAGCAGCAGTCAGGTGAAGCAGGCAGCTTCAGGTGCGGCAGACAGCAACAATCAGGTGAAGCAAACAGCGACAGTCAGGTGCAGCAGACAGCAACAGTGACGAGGGTGATTTAAATGTCACGTGGGGACAGGTGACGCGAGATCTTACATCAACCAGATTAATCTCTGTCTCTCTCCATCATTAAACCCATTCTTTATTATATTGCATAACGACAAAATAATAACATTAAAAATAGCAGCAGCAGCAACAACAACAACTTTAAGTTTACTACTGAGTGTAACGTATGTTTTCTTAGCTTCAAGGAGAGTCGTAATGAGTGGCTTGATGAATACACAAAAATGGACGGGGACTCGAACCTGGGTCCCTGTATTGACCATAGTACGTGTATGGACTATGATTCGAGTCACACGTCCCTTCGTATTTATACTAACTTAGGAATAACACGCACACACACACACATATATATGTATATATATATATATATATATATATATATATATATATATATATATATATATATATATATATATATATATATATATATATATATATATATATATATATATATATATATATATATCGTGCCGAATAGGTAAAACTTGCGATTTTGACTTCAATAGCAACGCTCTTCTTGCCGAATAAGGCAAGCGAAAATTTGTGTTTGCAATAATTT
Organism: Cherax quadricarinatus; assembly: GCF_038502225.1. Taxonomy (NCBI): domain Eukaryota; kingdom Metazoa; phylum Arthropoda; class Malacostraca; order Decapoda; family Parastacidae; genus Cherax; species Cherax quadricarinatus. The sequence continues at coordinate 14,761,284 of NC_091341.1, forward strand.
CGCAAAAATCATTCTGAACCTAACGAAAAAATATATATTTCATTGTGTTTGTTTATTATTAAATTATTGTAAACTTATCTAAAATGAATTTAGTTGGATTAGGCTAAATTAAATTGAGCTTGTTATAATAAGGTTAGGTAAGTTTTCTTAGGTTCTTTTGGTACGAAATTATTATTTTTTACATTAACGTAAATGAAAAAATATATCTTTAAATGTATGAGAGAAAATTTTTAGAAAGGACTTAATTTTGAATGAGTTCTTGCTAACTGACCAATTTTACCTATTCGGCACTGAAATTATTCAGTGAAATTATTCCTGTCTTCTATTGTCCCTGTTTCTCTTTATTATTATTATGTGGTACATAGTATGATGTTACGTTGTATAGTGTTACTCTGCGTTCTACAGTATTACGCTGTTTTACAGTGTTATGCCATGCAGTACAGTGTTATTGATACACACACACACACACACACACACACACACACACACATATATATATATATATATATATATATATATATATATATATATATATATATATATATATATATATATATATATATATATATATATATAATGTGCCGAATAGGTAAAATTGGTCAGTTATATGTATATGTACAAAAGAGAAGAAATGTATATATATATATATATATATATATATATATATATATATATATATATATATATATATATATATATATATATATATATATATATATATATATATATATATGTGTGTGTGTGTGTGTGTGTGTGTGTGTGTGTGTATCAATAACACTGTACTGCATGGCATAACACTGTAAAACAGCGTAATACTGTAGAACGCAGAGTAACACTATACAACGTAACATCATACTATGTACCACATAATAATAATAAAGAGAAACAGGGACAATAGAAGACAGGAATAATTTCAATGGGAGGGAGGGTGAAGGAAGGTGAGACAGGAATAATATCAGGTGGAGGGAGGTGTTAGGGTGAGGGAGAAAGGGATGGTGGATGGAGGGTGAAGGGAGGGAGGTGTGAGAGTGAGGCTAGGTCACCATGACAACCTCCAGATGATCCTTCACAGCAACTCGTAAACAAGATCAAAGGTGTTCGTCAGCGATCATGATGAATCCGTATTAAATCCCTTTTAAATCCTAAAAAAATGTGTATATATATATACACATCGTCAATAAACATCAAAAGAAATTATAATCTCCTTGCTGCGCATAGTATTTATTAGTAAATAATTCCTAATGGGACTCATGCGAACGGTAACCGATAAAAAGATGTAAATCTATCACTTGGGTCACGTTGGGCATCATTTGAGGGTAAACTGAGCTAAATTACCCACCGTCGGGCGCACCAGAGGTACACATTAAGGACACAAACAATCGGTGATCTCATTTCAGGGCCCCAAGGGCTTCTCTGAGCTGCCCCGAGACCGCCCTAACTAATAGCTATCTGTAAAATGACATAATTACCACGGAGAGCGTTTATTGCCCTACAGGTGGGTCAGGGATATAAATTAAGAGCCGTGAATGTGTGGAAGAAAACCTGGAGAATGAGTGGCTTTATTGGTGTTATTTAGACCTGTTCGCACTTCTGCTTGGAATGTTTTCCGGTCTTCTGGGAAACCATTCCAGGTGGTAGGTGTGTAGTGGTAGTGGTAATGGTGGTAGCTGTATATTTGCGACTGTTTTGAGACGTAAACAGGCACACACACACACACACACACACACACACACACACACACACACACACACACACACACACACACACACACACACACACACACACACACACACACACACACACAACAACAACAACAACAACAACAACAAAATGCAAGGAGGCAGAGGAAAGGTTTGTTCCCAAGGGTAACAGAAATAATGGGAAGGACAGAACGAGCCCTTTGTTTACCCGAAGGTGCAGGGAGGCAAAAACTAAGTGCTCTAGAGAATGGAAAAAGTACAGAAGGCAAAGGACTCAGAAGAATAAAGAGATTAGTCGACGAGCCAGAAACGAGTATGCACAGATAAGAAGGGAGGCGCAGCGGCAGTATGAAAGTGACATAGCATCGAAAGTCAAGTCTGACCCGAAACTACTCTACAGCCACATCAGGAGGAAGACAACAATCAAGGACCAGGTAATCAGGCTGAGGAAAGAAGGTGGGGAGCTCACAAGAAACGACCAGGAGGTATGTGAGGAGCTCAACATGAGATTTCAGGAAGTATTTACAGTGGAGGCTGAAGGGACAACGGGAAGACAAAACAGTGGCGTACAGCAACAAGGAATATACCAACAAGTGTTGGACGAATTACACACAACTGAGGAGTAGGTGGAGAAGCTCCTAAGTGACCTTGATACCTCAAAGGCGGTGGGACCGGACAACATCTCTCCGTGGGTCCTTATAGAGGGTGCAGGGATACTACGTGTGCCACTAATCAAAATCTTCAACACTTCCCTTGAAACTGGGCAACTACCTGAAGTATGGAAGAAGGCAAATGTAGTCCCCATCTTTAAGAAGGGAGACAGAAATGAAGCACTAAATTATAGACCAGTGTCACTGACATGTATAGTATGCAAAGTCTTGGAAAAGATTATCAGGAGGAGAGTGGTGGAGCACCTGCAGCAGAACAAGATTATAAACGACAGCCAGCACGGATTCATGGAAGGCAAATCCTGTGTCACAAACCTACTAGAGTTTTACGACAAGGTAACTGAAGTAAGAAATGAGATTGAGGGGTGGGTTGATTACATTTTCTTGGACTGCAAGAAGGCCTTCGACACAGTTCCTCACAGAAGCTAGAGGAACAGGCACGTATAACAGGAAGGAGACTGCAATAGATCAGAGAAGACCTAACAGGGAGGCAACAGCGAGTCATGGTCCGTGATGAGTTATCACAGTGGGCGCCAGTGACGAGCGGGGTCCCACGGGGGTCAGTCCTGGGACCAGTGCTATTCTTGGTATATGTGAACGACATGACGGAAAGGATAGACTCAGAAGTGTCCCTGTTTGCAGATGACGTGAAGTTAATGAGGAGAATTAAATCAGACGCGGACCAGACAGGTCTACAAAGAAACCTGGACAGGCTGGATGTGTGGTCCAGAAACTGGCTCCTAGAATTTAACCCCGCCAAATGCAAAGTCATGAAGATCGGAGGAGGGCAAAGAAGACTGCAGACAGAGTATAGGCTAGGCGGCCAAAGGCTGCAAACCTCACTCAAGGAGAAAGACCTAGGAGTGAGTATAATACCGAGTACATCGCCAGAAGCACACATTAACCAGATAACTGCTGCGGCATATGGGCGCTTGGCAAACCTGAGAATAGCGTTCCGGTACCTCAGTAAGAAATCGTTCAAGACTATACACTGTGTACGTCAGGCCCATACTGGAGTACGCAGCACCAGTTTAGAACCCACACCTGGTCAAACACGTCAAAGAAATTAGAGAAAGTGCAAAGGTTTGCAACAAGGCTAGTTCGAGAGCTAAGGGGAATGTCCTATGAAGAAAGGTTAAGGGAAATCGGTCTGACAACACTGGAGGACAGGAGGGTCAGGGGAGACATGATAACGACATGCAAAATACTGCGTGGAATAGACAAGGTGGACAGAGACAGGATGTTCCAGAGATGGGACACAGAAACAAATGGTCACACTTGGAAGCTGAAGACTCAGATGAGTCAAAGGGATGTTAGGAAGTATTTCTTCAGTCATAGAGTAGTTAGGAAGTGGAATAGTCTGGCAAGCGATGTAGTGGAGACAGGAACTATACATAGTTTTAAGACAAGGTATGATAAAGCTCATGGAGCAGGGGGAGAGAGGACCTAGTAGCGGTCGGTGAAGAGGCGGGGCCAGGAGCTGAGTATCGACCCCTGCAACCACAATTAGGTGAGTACACACACATACACACAGCTAGAAGCTCAAAACTCAGATGAGCCAAAGGGATGTTAGGAAGTACCACTCTGGTCATAGAGTTGACAGGAAGTGGAATAATCTGGAGAGTGATGTAGTTGAGCCAGGATCTATACATAGCTTTAAGAAGAAGTACGATAAATCTCGTGGAACAAGGAGATTGTGGACCTAGTAGTGACCAGCGAAGAAGCGGAGCCAAGAGCTATGAATCGACCCCTGCAACCACAATTAGGTGAGTACACCTCATTATTTTCTCAGGAATCCCAGTAAGGAATCATTCAGGGCCTTATACCTCCACGTGTCAGATATATACCAGTACAGAGTATGCAACACCTCCGTGGAACTTGTACATGATCAACCATCTAAAAACTAAAGAAAGTCCAGAGATTCGCAAGAAAACTGGTCCCAGAGCTAAGATGGGCACAAATGATATACAGCACTGTGTTCCGAAATGAAGAATCACCGCTGTACATTGATAGTTCAGTGCATGACGGGGCAACAGGAGTATCTTGAAGGGCATCGCAAGTCGGAGAGTGCCTCAAGGAGGTACTGGCGGAGAAGAAAGATAAAAGATAAAGACTCGAGATACATATGCAATACTTTAATGCGGAAACGTTTCGCCTGTTCAACAGGCTTCTGTCGAATACAGGCGAGACAGTAGAAGTACTTTTGAGGCGATAAGTTCTTCAGCCTTGATAGAAGGTAGTCAGTCCTTCATTAAGGCTGAGTGACTTGAGCATCTCAAAATTACTTTTTATACTGTCTCCAGTTTTACATTTTTTTTTATTATTAAATGACAAAATCTAGTGTGCAGGCGAAACGTTTCAGCAATAAAGAAACCAGTTGTACATGTACATGTACATGTCTGAAAAATCGAAGTCTTTATTTCAAAGACAGCACAACGTTTCGCTGACAGCGAGCTCTGTTACTTCATCACGACAGTAAAGCTCACACGTGAGCGAAAATCTGTGCAGATACAGGTATATTTTTTCCCTTCAAACCATCTGAGGAGAAACACCATGACAAGTCAAGAAAAAATATGAAAATGATCGAATATACCTTTTATAAGATACTGTATATGGCGAGGTAACACAGAGACGCGAGAAGGTTCAACCTTCACAGGGTTGCCTTGACCAGAGGACGAATAAAGACGGCGTGGGGGCAGGATACTGAGACAGCCACGTGCGGGGCTCACTGGGGAGGAATTAACACGTGCATTCGATGTAAACAAACCACTTACAGGAAGAGCCGCGGGAGATCCTGTCAATAGAGTGGCAGATCAATAAAATGGTGTGGTGCAGATGGTGTTTGTGTTTAGCAACCACTCGATAGATTGAGCGTTCCTCCCACATGCTTACATGCACTCACACACACACACACACACACACACACACACACACACACACATAACGTATCCGGCTAGGGATAAGTGACAATCGGCGTACCCAAGGATCATACTTGGGACCCCTAATCTTAAGATTTCTAAAAGACTTGCCGGACCAAAGGCTCCCTCTATCATTGGGAAACTGACGAGAAAGTTACAACTTGAAGAACTCACAAACATACAGGACGAATTGAATAGAGTGCAGAAAGAACAAAATGCATAATACCGTGACTGGAACAATACACAAATAACCCGCACACAGGACAGAGGAGCTTACGACAACATTTCGGTCCGACTTGGACCATAGTGGTAGTTAATGTGTGCAACGATGCGAGGATAGAACAAGAAGCTATGTGGAGAGTTGACGGTGTCGAGGGTGTTGGTGTAGGAATATTTGTGTGGGGATACTCATGCGGAGGTTGATAATATGGGGGCTACTGGTGGGGTTTGTTGAGAGAGAACGAGGGGAATTGATAAACCTCTGGACATGCCAGTGTCAGTGTGAGAATTGCTAGTTCTAGTGTGTGGGGCAGGGGCTAGTGACTGGTGTGGGTGTGTAGAAGGGTCCTAGTGACTAATGTGGGTGTGGTGAAGGAAGCTAGTGTCTAGTGTGGGAGTGGTGAAGGAAGCCAGTGACTGGTGAGGGTATGTAAAACAGTGTGGGTGTGAAGAAGGGAGCTAATGACTAATGTGGGAGTAGTAGAGGAAGCTGGTGACTAGTGTGGGTGTGGTAAAGGAAGCCAGTGACTGGTGGGGGTATGTGAAAGAGTGCAAGTGACTAGTGCGGTGTGAAGACGGGAGCTAGTGATCAAAGTGAGTGTTCAGCCTACCTCTGGCCATGATGGGAGCGGTGTGAGGGTTGTTGGCCAGAGTGTTGAGGGCGGTGCAGTTCCATCGGTGGTTGGCGAACTGCCGAAGACACTCCCTCACTGCCATGTTGAGGCCGATGGCCGCGGCTCCCACGGTGTCCGTCGAACTGTAGACGGAAAAGGAAAATTAGTCGAATTACCTCAGTATGTCGTCCATCTTAGTCAAACTATTAACCTGAAACCTTCACAGTAGTGGTGGATACATACATGTATAAGTCACATTCCCAGGACTGTAACCACCCAGCTATGAGGGTTCTGACACATATACTTACACACACATATACATATACCTATACACATGAATGTACCTACATGTGGGAAAAGACACTTACGTACAGTTCAGGACAGAGGAAGCGTTTCGTCACGACTGGCTTCTTCAGACTTCTTGATTATACCTGAAGAAACCACTCGTGGCCAAACGTTTCCTCTAAACAACCCATGGGATGGGCGGTTAGAACCCATGGCAAGTGAGTCGTAAACTCCAGGTCAGTGCGTAAGCCACTGGACCAGCTGGTTACAAAAGATTTCATCCAGCTAAGTATATTTATAGTACATAAATGTCTTTCTCCACATCTTGTCGGTATCATCATACCATTCATCATGTACCAACATTCCTTGGTAGTTTAGCGGTGAGTATTTCTACATGCCACGCGGGAGACCGGGGTTCGATTCCCTGCCGGGGAGAAAAAGATGAGTTAAGTTGAGAGGCAGGGCCAGGAGCTAGGACTCGACCCCCTGCAACCACATATAGGTGAATACATACTCATATCATACACGCACACCTATACTTACGCACACACATGCACATTTTTGCATACATGTGCACAGCGTATATATGCACATACATACCTTTGCTTAAGTATACATGTGCATACATAATGCATACATAAGCACACACATACACTCATACATACATATTTTTATATTTTGCAATACTAGGATTTTATGACCACTGTATGTGCAGCGAGGTGGAGGAGGCTGGGCTTATGAGATACAGGAATACCTTTCTCGGGTCGCAGAGACCGAAACGCATCCAGTCGGGTTTAAAGCCTATCTACTACACGAGGGTCAATTAAGGCTGCATGTCACCTATTCAGCACCTGTCAAGAATATTTTAATCTTTATCTTAGGGATTAGTGCTCAGCGCTGTGTATATACACCTGGACTCCCAGTACCACCTGGGCCCTCAGCACCACCTAGGCCCTAGCACCACCTGGGCCCCAGCAACACCTGGGCCCCAGTACCACCTGGGCCCCAGTACCACCTGGACCCCAACAACATCTGGGCTCCCAGTAACACCTGGGCTCCCAGCAACACCTGGACTTCCAGCAACACCTGGGCCCCCAGGAACACCTGGCGTCCCAGCAACATCTGGGCCCCCAGCACCACCTGGGCCCCCAGCACCACCTGGGCCCCAGTACCACCTGGGCCCCCAGCATCACCTTGGCTCCTAGTAACACCTGGGTTCCCAGCAACACCTAGGTTCCCAACAACACCTTGGCCCCCAGCAAGACCTGCTGGGGGCCAATATATTTAGAAGAAAAGTGTTTTAGAAGAAAAATATTTAGAAGAAAAGTGTTTTAGAAGAAAAATATTTAGAAGAAAAGTGTTTTAGAAGAAAAATATTTAGAAGAAAAGTGTTTTAGAAGAAAAATATTTAGAAGAAAAGTGTTTTAGAAGAAAAATATTTAGAATAAAAGTGTTTCAGAAGAAAAGATTTTTTTTGTAGAAGAAAAGTGTTAAGTGTTTTAGAAGAGTTTCTTGTAGAAGGAAAGTGTTTCAGAAGAAAAGTGTTTTTAGAAATATTATAGAAGAAAAGCGTTTTAAGTGTTTTTAAGAGAAAAGTGTTTTTAGAAGTGTTATAGAAAAAAGTGTTATAAGTGTTTTTTAAAAGAAAGTGTTTTAGAAGAAAAGTATTTTTAGAAATGTTATAGAACTATGAAAAGTGTTTTTAAGAGAAAAGTGTTTAGAAGAAAAGTGTTTTTAGAGGTGTTATAGAAAAAAAGTGTTTTAAGTGTTTTTTAAAAGAAAAGTGTTTTAGAAGAAAAGTATTTTTAGAAATGTTATAGAACTATGAAAAGTGTTTTTAAGAGAAAAGTGTTTAGAAGAAAAGTGTTTTTAGAGGTGTTATAGAAAAAAAGTGTTTTAAGTGTTTTTTTAAAAGAAAAGTGTTTTAGAAGAAGTGTGAGGGAAAAGCCGGTAATAAGTGTGGTTATGGTTGTTGAGACACTCAGGAACTATTAGCGTATTACTGCCAGCACTACCATCTAGTGGACTGAGGCTAAACTCCAGTTCCTGGGATCTGACTTGCTTTAATTTCTACTCCTGGTAGTATTAACCTTACCTGGTGTGGGTTGAAGTTTGGAGAATAACTTCACCTCCACTCTTCTCCTAATCAGCTCTGCTACTGGCCTGGTCAAATCTGAATTGTGGTACTACGACCAAGTAGTGACAGGATATCCAGAACATCGGACGAACACCGCCACCCAGGATAACCAACACCATTTCTTCTAAAACATCGTCAAAAGACCATCCTGGGCACAAGAAACTCCTGTCTCAATATCCTGCTCGAACCACAGCCACCAAATTTGATTTATTTAAATTTTATTTAAAAAACTTAGAAAATTATCTTTATTATTATTTCTCGAGTCATTCATTTATTTTTTCCATTCTTTTGTTCAGGTGGAAGGCGTTCCCCTGACAAAGTGTTTTAGACGAGAAGTGTTTGTTTTTAAGAGAACATCGTTTGCATATCTAGCTGTGGTTAGCATCAACTGGGCCCCAGGACCACCAGTGGTCCTCAGCACCACCAGTGGCCTCAGCACCACCTGTGGCCCCCAGTATCACCTGCGCCCCCAACACCACCAGTGACCATTGCACCAGTGGCCCCCCAGCACCACCTGGGCCCTCAGCACCGAGTAGTATCATCTACCATCATGGGAAGGTAAATTTCATTATAGACAGTGAGATCATAATTTAAGTTCATTGTATCATTAGAATTATATGTGGGTGAAAAGAATAAGAGGGAGATACTTTCTGAGGGTGTGGGTGGAGACAATGACTGAGAAATACTTTCTGAGGGTGTGGGTGGAGAGAGTAACTAGGGGTACTTGCAGTTGATGGTTGAAGGGTCTAGCTGGAGGTGGGACTCGTGAATTAATAAGTGGTTTTTACCTTGCAGGTAAGTGGAAGCTGACAGCTCGTCGAGGGAGGTGACACAGTAAGGTAAGTTGACACATCGCCATTAAGGTGACACATCGTCAGTAAGGTAAGTTGACACATCGCCAGTGAGGTGACATCGTCATTAAGGTAAGTTGACACATCGTCAGTAAGGTGACACATCGTCAGTAAGGTAAGTTGACATTCCCCCAGTAATGTGAGTGCTCATGGTTTACCCCGGTTACAGTTGACATGGTTATTCCAGCCTTAATGAATATATGGTAGCGTGTAGCGCGTAGACGAATATTCGCAATGAGGGGGGAGGGATAATGACTATCTTCCAATCTACAATAATATGGTATATTCTTTATTTTTAAGGAGGGAAAATGTCCCACCTCCCCAAAAGGTCATTAAAATTCCCTGTTTTTCATTGCAGTGGACGTGGGCATGGATAACCCTTGTCATATCTTGGCCAGGAAGGACATGGATAGCCCTGTGTACTCATCTTGGCCAGACAGGACATGGATAACCTCATTAAGTGTTAATTATATTCCTGCTTACTAATAGAAATTCTGGGGAGACATTTTTCTTAAGAATCTGTCCATATCAGTAGAACCGAGTCGAGCGCAGGCACGCATCCAGTGCATCATTTGGTTTTGTGCGTTTCATTTCACTGTTTCACCAGAAAATGTACATTTTACACGTAAAAAAACTGCCCAGCGTTGAGTATATCTTGAGTGAATTATTATTATAATCAAAAAGAAGCGCTAAGCCACAAGGGCTATACAGCGCTATCTTGAGTGAAAAGCCTTTTAATTATCTAGGAAAACGAATATTGCAGAACCGTCCCCAGAAACTATCCTGGCATTCTTTTGTTTTTCGTTAACACTGGATCAGTCTGTAGGTCACAGTTCATGTTAGGTCAAAGGAAACTTGTGGAATTAATGTGGCATTTTACTGCGGCTACGTTTCGCTCTTCAAGAGCTTGACCAGTTTCATAGTCAACATCATTACACACAGGCAAAGGGGGGGGGGGGGTTGGCCTGTACATTGCAGAGTCATTTGTTTGCACAGAACTGCTTAATGCCTCAAATGATGTAGTGGAAGTTTTAGCAGTAAAGGTCGAGAACCAAAACCTAGTCATTGCGGTAGTCTACAAGCCTCCGGATGCAACATCCCAGCAATTCCAGGAACAGCTGTTAAAAATTGACCACTGTCTGGAAAATCTTCCAGCTCCTGCACCCAACATCTTGCTCCTGGGGGATTTCAACTTAAGGCACCTAAAATGGAGGAATATAGCAAATAATATTGTTGCAGTAATAACACCAGGAGGCAGCTCTGATGAAAACTCACACTCACACGAGCTTTTAAATCTCTGCTCAAAATTCAATTTAAACAAGCAAATAATAGAGCCTACTAGACTGGAAAATACACTAGACCTCATCTTCACTAACAATGATGATCTGATAAGAAATGTCACCATATCAAAAACAATATACTCAGATCACAACATTATTGAAGTTCAGACATGTATGCGCGGAGCCCCAGACCGACATAATGAGATTAGTCACGAGGGAGCCACCAAATTCAACTTCAATAACAAAAGCATAAAGTGGGACCAAGTAAACCAAGTCCTAACCGATATAAGCTGGGAAGATATACTAAGCAACACAGACCCCAACTTATGCCTAGAACAGATTAACTTGGTGGCACTCGATGTATGCACAAGGCTTATTCCTCTAAGAAAAAGGAGTAGTAGATGTAAAATAGAAAGAGACAGGCGCTCCCTTTACAGGCGACGGAAAAGAATAACAGAGCGGCTAAAAGAGGTCAATATATCTGAAATGCGTAGGGAGACACTGGTCAGAGAAATAGCAAGCATCGAACTTAAGCTAAAGGAATCTTATAGGAGTCAGGAATCGCGGGAAGAACTAAAAGCCATAAATGAAATCGAAAGAAACCCAAAGTATTTCTTCTCCTATGCCAAATCAAAGTCGAGAACAACGTCCAGTATTGGGCCCCTACTTAAACAAGATGGGTCCTACACAGATGACAGCAAGGAAATGAGTGAGCTACTCAAGTCCCAATATGACTCAGTTTTTAGCAAGCCGCTAACCAGACTGAGAGTCGAAGATCAAAATGAATTTTTTATGAGAGAGCCACAGAATTTGGTTAACACAAGCCTATCCGATGTTATCCTGACGCCAAATGACTTCGAACAGGCGATAAATGACATGCCCATGCACTCTGCCCCAGGGCCAGACTCGTGGAACTCCGTGTTCATAAAGAACTGCAAGAAGCCCCTATAACGAGCCTTTACCATCCTATGGAGAGGGAGCATGGACACGGGGGTCGTCCCACAGTTACTAAAAACAACAGACATAGCCCCACTCCACAAATGGGGCAGTAAAGCAACAGCAAAGAACTACAGACCGATAGCACTAACATCCCATATCATAAAATCTTTGAAAGGGTCCTAAGAAGCAAGATCACCACCCATCTAGAAACCCATCAGTTACACAACCCAGGGCAACATGGGTTTAGAACAGGTCGCTCCTGTCTGTCTCAACTATTGGATCACTACGACAAGGTCCTAGATGCACTAGAAGACAAAAAGAATGCAGATGTAATATATACAGACTTTGCAAAAGCCTTCGACAAGTGTGACCATGGCGTAATAGCGCACAAAATGCGTGCTAAAGGAATAACAGGAAAAGTCGGTCGATGGATCTATAATTTCCTCACTAACAGAACACAGAGAGTAGTAGTCAACAGAGTAAAGTCCGAGGCAGCTACGGTGAAAAGCTCTGTTCCACAAGGCACAGTACTCGCTCCCATCTTGTTCCTCATCCTCATAACTGACATAGACAAGGATGTCAGCCACAGCACCGTGTCTTCCTTTGCAGATGACACCCGAATCTGCATGACAGTGTCTTCCATTGCAGACACTGCAAGGCTCCAGGCGGACATCAACCAAATCTTTCAGTGGGCTGCAGAAAACAATATGAAGTTCAACGATGAGAAATTTCAATTACTCAGATATGGTAAACACGAGGAAATTAAATCTTCATCAGAGTACAAAACAAATTCTGGCCACAAGATAGAGCGAAACACCAACGTCAAAGACCTGGTAGTGATCATGTCGGAGGATCTCACCTTCAAGGACCATAACATTGTATCAATCGCATCTGCTAGAAAAATGACAGGATGGATAATGAGAACCTTCAAAACTAGGGCCCCTCAAGGAAGGTTCCTTGATGTTGGTGAGGGGCTCTTGATTTAGGGAATTGGATCTGTGCTCCAGTTCCCCGAATTAAGCCTGAATGCCTTCCACATCCTCCCCCCCAGGCGCTGTATAATCCTCCGGGTTTAGTGCTTCCCCCTTTATAATAATAATAATAAATAATAATAATTCAAAACTAGGGAGGCCAAGCCCATGATGACACTCTTCAGGTCACTTGTTCTATCTAGGCTGGAATATTGCTGCACATTAACAGCACCTTTCAAGGCAGGTGAAATTGCTGACCTAGAAAATGTACAGAGAACCTTCACGGCGCGCATAACGGAGATAAAACACCTCAATTACTGGGAGCGCTTGAGGTTCCTAAACCTGTATTCCCTGGAACGCAGGCGGGAGAGATACATGACTATATACACCTGGAAAATCCTAGAGGGAGTAGTACCGAACTTGCACACGAAAATCACTCACTACGAAAGCAAAAGGATTGGCAGACGATGCAACATCCCCCCAATGAAAAGCAGGGGTGTCACTAGCACGTTAAGAGACCATACAATAAGTGTCAGGGGCCCGAGACTGTTCAACTGCCTCCCAGCATACATAAGGGGGATTACCAACAGACCCCTGGCAGTCTTCAAGCTGGCACTGGACAAGTGCCTAAAGTCGGTTCCTGACCAGCCGGGCTGTGGCTCGTACGTTGGTTTGCGTGCAGCCAGCAGTAACAGCCTGGTTGATCAAGCTCTGATCCACCAGGAGGCCTGGTCACAGACCGGGCCGCGGGGGCGTTGACCCCCGGAACTCTCTCCAGGTAAACAGTTTATGCTGAGTAACTGGTGCCTCGACTGTAGCCTCCATGAGAGAGTTAAATAAGGGGTGACTGGGCTTCAGTTTGTCTAAATATGCAAATCTCTTTTCGAAATCATCAGATATAGCCTTCATTTTTGCCCTCGCAAGGTTTAAAAAGTCTTCCTTGATATGTCATCAGTCACGGCAAGGTGCACAGTGTGCACGATCATTCTTTAAATAAATGGTTTAAAAAACCGACAATATGATAAATAAGACACTTGGAAATCTATTCTGGAAACGTTTCGCCAGCCACTGGCTGGCGAAACGTGTGTAACGTAACACAAGAGAGGATACATATGTAACAACACACGAGAGGATGCATGTGTAACGAGAGTGTATATATAAAACGTAACACACGAGAGAAAATAAAACGTAACACACAAGATAATATACATATAAATAAGCCTTCAGTTTGCGGTTAATTGGGTTGGTAATGTTAATTACCTGAGATGAACGTACTGGATATTTTTTCCCGCTGGTATTAGATCTCAATAAGCAATACTGTATTACCCAAGCAGCTTAATTGATAATATCCATGGTATTTCCTTAACAGATAGACAGATGGAGTTTGAGGTGGTCGTATAATCTGATAAGCATGTATAATTAGGGTCTTGAGAGCCGTGCTTGCGTGGTCGTAATAAAACTTGAGAGGTATGGATCATGAGGGGTCTTGAAGGTAGTGGTTATAGTGGTCTTACACTCTGAAAGATGTGGATCATGGGGGATGGTCTTGAAGGTTGTGCTTATGGTGGTCTTACATTCTGAAAGATATGGATCATGAGGGGTCTTGAAGGTTGTGCTTATGATGGCCTTACATTCTGAGAGGTATATATCATGATGTGTCTTGAAGGTCGTGCTTACGGTATCTCGCACTGACTGGTATGGGTCTTCAAGGTCGTGTTTGAGGTCTTATAAATGAGCGAATCGTTGCCACAATTCAAGCTTTCTCTGCTTAGCAGAACAAGATTTTACAAGGATAACGTTTCGCTCTGTGTAGACTTTTACCATAAGATCTAAACAGAGGGAAATGTTCCAATGTTGTGAAGAGTGTCCCTTGTCGTAAAACAGCTATATGACGCAGACAAGTTGAAAGGAATGGAACATATCTTAAATATTTGCACAGACCTCTTTACTTGACTCTTGTGACAGCACGGCGTTCAGATCCATATCCTGAAGTTTCAGTCAGAGCACATTTCTTCCTGCGGTGACACTGCGGCGTCATTAAGGACCTTGATAACTGTGTTCAAGGGATCTAATAAGAGTCGTATCGAGTGTGCTCCTTAATTTCTGCCAGACGAAGATGAAAGCACCGTAGCTCATGTTTATGGCTGCACGCTGCCACTTGCATAATCAACAATAGGAATGGTGTGCAGCAACAACCCTCTTTGACCCTCCCTCCCCACTCCTGCATCCAGAGCTTCTTAATTAGTGCCTATTCTATGTACACCTCCAGAATGCCAAGTGATGAGATGTCTTCCTGAGACCAGCTCTGTGTGTGTGTGTGTGTGTGTGTGTGTGTGTGTGTGTGTGTGTGTGTGTGTGTGTGTGTGTGTGTGTGTGTGTGTGTGTGCGAGCACGCTAACCTAGCTGTATTTACTTAGTTTAAATTATAGAACCACAAGAAAAAAAATATTTAATATCAATTATATTTTTAATCTCATTTATCCTACCACTGAGACTAGGAACCCGAGTTCCTTCTCCATATTAAAGACTTAGTCTTAGGACAACCAAGAATAGTTCTGAGGGCTTCGTTTACATTAGCTCCAAGGGCCGGAGAAAATTTTCCTTAACCAACATTAACATGAGCGCAGCATAATCAATTAAGGATCTAATATAGGCTGTGTATATCATTCTCATTATTCTTACATTAGCAACAAAGTTGGGCTGTAGCCAACAACTCTTGAGATCATTTAGCCCGTCGTTGCATTCTTATTTAGTGGTGGTACGGTGGATTTACTGAAGGTTACGTCTACACCAAGTTAAATCTAAGATTGAACATTGTTGATGTTTTTACCCTGCGCAGAGAAGGGTGGGGCATGAAGATATGGCGAGGCCTGGTTGATTACATATTTGAACTTCATTAAGAATGGTACCCATTTTCTTGTGTCCTGTTATAGGGATCATGTCATCAACATAGCTTATAATTATAAGTTTAGGTGAAGTGGGTAGAACATTTAGGAGAGCATTAATGAGGATATTAAATAGCATTGGACTGAGAACTCCCTGTTGTGTACCTAGACATATGCCTTTAGATTCCTTGGTATAGAACACTTGATATTCTATTTAACAGATAACCAGTGTGACTTTGTAAATGGTCCAAGTCGGACCGAAACATCGTAAGCTCCTCTTTCCTATTTGCTGGTTGTGTATAGATAACCTATTATCCAGTTGAGTAGGTCACCACGAATATTCATTTTGGTTAGTTCATGAAGGATACCAAATCTGTTAGAAAGGTGGTAATACAATCCTGCACATTTTTCTGTTCAAAAAACCATAGAGATGAGACAAGACTTATTGTTTGATTATATAGTGTAGTTGATTAAGAAATATTCTGTCAAGTGTTTTACCAAAACAATCAGTCAACTTGAAGGCTGATCTTCATTTATTGTGCTTGAGGCAGGGACGAGTGGGTCTTGAGGTGGGGTTGCTTAGGGCCGCTCAGGGAATTATTCTGGTCGAGTTTAACCTCCCTTGATTACGCCCTTTTAAATTCCCTCCCTGTTTCTTCTTTGAGCGCCGATGCTTTATTCGGTATCCTCATCTATTCCCTCTCCTCTTGTGCTCGATCGAAGTATATATGTGAAGATCAAGGTGTTTTCCTCAATCATGCTTTCAGACACAGGATCCTGTCTCATGGTGTATCTACCAGAAGACTCACCTTAATTGGTCGTTGTCTATGAAAATGAAGTGTTTTTCTAGTCTCTTAAACTAAAACATCTGCAGTACTTCTCATATTTCTTCTTAGTCTTCAAATTATTATTATTATTAGTCTTCTAATAATTATTATTGTGATTATCATTATTTAAAACAAGCATAAAACCCGTATTGGTCACCAGTCATCTTCTCCCTTCAATTCAGTCTCTGATCTCTCTTTCAATTGTTTTCCTGTCTCGTCCTCTTCCTCCTGAAGACCGCAGATCATCAATTATCCTCTTTCCTCATATCGTTGTTTTTCAGTCCAGATTGGCTTATTGGTCGCCATTTAACTTGCCTCTTATGTTACTTTTTATCGGTTTCCTGCTTTTTTATTCTTGACTTGCACACACAGATAATAGATAATAGCTCTTAATCTAGGTAAATTAAATAGGTCTCAGCAGATAACCTCGGAGTGGACTTCGAAGTCCTCTGCTGTCTTTCCCGTCGATCTCCACACGTCTTTCATTCTCTGTCCCCTTTTTTGCTTTCTTTTCATCCCTTTTTGTATTCTCCCTCATTGTCACTGCCCCTCCCTTCTTCCCTCCTTCTCTTCCTCTCATTCGTTTGAGCTGTTTTAGCTTTTTCGCATCCTTCTCCAGTCTCTGGGCACTTCACCTGCGGTCATGATTTTCTCTTGTTTCTTGTTTTCCTTACTGATCTCTTGAGCATATCCTTTGGTTTTCTCACGAGACATGTTCATTGTCTTCTCTCATTCCTCATCCATTTTGTTCCTTGTGTCATCAACAATCAGCGCTTAACCTTTTATTTTACTTCCATTGCTTTTTTTTGGGGGGAGGGGGTATTTCCATTTCTATTCTTTTTAGCGACTCACACAGTCAGGTGTGTTTGTGTTTGGCTTATCAAACCAAAAGTTAAAAATACAATGCAATGAGTGCAGTTACTTAATCACTGAGTGATTTGTCATTTCGCAAAGAACAGCGTCAGTAGACACTTTCCGGTTTACTGACAAACTAAAACCACCACCACTACCACCACCACCACCACCACTACTGCTACTTCAAAAGCACCGCCACATTAACACCCCGCTACCCTCCCCACCACTATCACTACTGGTATCACCACCACCACAACTATATCTACGTTTTTATTTTATCTTCGTAAACAAAGTCTCCGAGAGTATCCTTCATGTGATAACTCAAGCAGCAGGCCTTGCCAGTGTGTGGATAGTATTGATGATGAGTGTATTCCATTGAATGAGAGGGATGGCATGGAGACTAGAGGCTAGTGGGGGAGGTCTGGCACCCCTGGGAGCAACACACCCCCTGGACTCACTATTTCATTAATGAGCAGGCGGTCAGAATACTAAGTTCCAGAGCACCATACACACAAAATAGTATTCTTAAACGCTAGCTCTATTCTCTATCCAGTTGAAGATCATTCTGAGGCTATCTTTAAAGAAAAAAATGAGGGGTTTGACGTCGGTCCGACACGGTGTGTGAAGGTTTTAAAGCAAGGACAAATAAGGCAAGTAGCTAAATAAGGAAGACAAGCTTGAAGGTTGACGACTACATGGACCACACAGAGCTCCAGCTCATGAGGACATATGTGGTTAGAACCTTAATAAGGGTATGAAGTGCACGCAGCCTGCCCAGCGATGGGCACGCGCTGACTATTAAATTATGTTTGGGTATTAATAATCGTATGTTATTATTGGCATGTTTCCGCGTGCCCAGGTGGGCAGGAGGGTATGACAGTGGGAGGAATGAGCGTGTCTAGGTGGGCAGGAGGGAATGACAGTGGGAGGAATGAGCGTGTCTAGGTGGGCAGGAGGGAATGTCAGTGGGGAGAATGAGCGTTTCTAGGTGGGCAGGAGGGTATGTGAGTGGGAGGAATGAGCGTGTCTAGGTGGGCAGGAGGGTATGACAGTGGGAGGAATGAGCGTATCTAGGTGGGCAGGAGGGTATGGCAGTGGGAGGAAGGAACGTATCTAGGTGGGCAGGAGGGTATGGCAGTGGGAGGAAGGAACGTATCTAGGTGGGCAGGAGGGCATGACAGTGGGAGGAAGGAACGTATCTAGGTGGGCAGGAGGGTATCAGAATGGGAGGAATGAGCGTGTCTAGGTGGGGAGGAGGGTATGACAGTGGGAGGAATGAGCGTATCTAGGTGGGCAGGAGAGTATGGCAGTGGGAGGAAGGAACGTATCTAGGTGGGAAGGAGGGTATGACAGTGGGAGGAAGGAACGTATCTAGTTGGGCAGGAGGGTATCAGAATGGGAGGAATGAGCGTGTCTAGGTGGGCAAGAAGGAATGACAGAGGAAGGAGTCTTGATGTCCGAAGAATATTGCTATCAAATTTATTTTTTTTGTTCATTAGTGTAGACAGAACGAGACAATTTATAGTCATGTAAAGCCTCGCATGAACTCTCAAATGAACCTTAACATAAGTCCTCATTCGAACCTTTAACATAAGTCCTCATTCGAACCTTAACATAAGTCCTCATTCGAACCTTAACATAAGTCCTCATTCGAACCTTAACATAAGTCCTCATTCGAACCTTAACATAAGTCCTCATTCGAACCTTAACACAAGCCCTCATATGACCCTGATTCACATAAACCCTTATATGGACCCCCGACATGAACCCTCACATGAACCCTCACATGAACCTCACATGAACCCTCACATGAACCCTCACATGAACTTCTCTCATGAATCCTCTCATGAACCAACACTTAACAGCCAGGCGTAGTTAATATACCTCATCAACAAGGAGAGAGAAGAGAGAATAAGACTTTCCTTAGTATGGTAACAAGTAGTGAATATACTTGCCACCATACGATGGTTTGCGATAGATGTGAAAACAAGAGCCTGTAACAGAAGGGTGTGTATATCAAGGCAAGGAAGCCATGAGTTAGTCTCATTCAGCTATGAACGTGTTAGAAAGCCTTCTCTTCTTTTTCTCGCTCAGCTGTGACCTGATAATGGCCCACTATTTACCGAAACGTCGTCTAAAGATTCCTCTCAAGGCGTGGCAAGTAGCTATTGAATGAATGATGGTGAAGGTGCTTTTTTTTATAGGGGAGTTATTCTATCTCTGTGGGAGATGGCTGGTGTGTAAAAAAAATAATTACAATAATAATAATAATTGTATTATTACTATAGTCATAGAGAAGCACCAAACCTGTATGGGTCATGTAGCACCAGGGAAATGGGGTAAAAAAAGTTAAATGCGAAGACAAGGAAGAAGGATTGGCTCTGATTCCTTGGATCAAGAGCCCAAGACTGACCGTGTACAGATGTGTAGCTGGGGACGACTGAGTCCAGCCAGGGTGCGGCACACGTCGGGATCCAACGGCTGGTCCCAGATACTGGCGTCCCACGGCGGTACGAACGTCCGGTTCACTACATCGTTGGGCGACGAACCCATCACCGGGTATCCGTAATTCGGATAACCGACCACCGGGTTCTCCGGGTATCGGATATTCGAGATATCATCCAAGGGATAGCCGATGGCGTTCCCGGAAGAGCGGCCGCTGTGCAGACTACTGAAGGTGTGTTCCCTGTGGTAGGCGCTGCTGTGGTAGTTGTGGTCCGAGGCCAGGTACTCTGGGTGATGCTGTGGGTACTGTGGTACTGTCTCCTCCCAGCTGGAAGGGTACCCCGGGTAGAGGGAGGCGTAGCTGTCTTGGAAGGTGGGCATCTTGTGGTACTTTTTGGGATACCCGGGTGGGAGGTGGACCTGTACCCCTTCATGACCTAGCCTGTGCAAGACAAACCAAAGGTGTCCAGTTAGTAAGAGACCTTTGTAGACGTAGTTATGACATAGTACGATACTACTCAGGGGTACACAAACATACACCCCCACCCACCCAAACACACACACACTGGACCACACTGACCACACTGGAGGACAGGAGGGTCAGGGGAGACATGATAACGACATATAAAATACTGCGTGGAATAGACAAGGTGGACAAAGACAGGATGTTCCAGGGAGGGGACACAGAAACAAGAGGCCACAATTGGAAGTTGAAGACACAAATGAGTCAGAGAGATAGTAGGAAGTATTTCTTCAGTCATAGAGTTGTAAGGCAGTGGAATAGCCTAGAAAATGACGTAGTGGAGGCAGGAACCATACACAGTTTTAAGACGAGGTTTGATAAATTTCATGGAGCGGGGAGAGAGAGGGCCTAGTAGCAACCGGTGAAGAGGCGGGGCCAGGAGCTAGGACTCGACCCCTGCAACCACAAATAGGTGAGTACAAATAGGTGAGTACACACAGGTCTAAGACGAGGTATGATAAAGCTCATGGAGCAGGGAGAGGGCCTAGTAGCGATCAGTGAAGAAGCGGGGCCAGGTGCTATGTATCGACCCCTGTAACCATAAATAGGTGAGTACACACACACACACACACACACACACACTGGTTACAGTACCTTGTATAACATCTGAAGATGAGACTAATTTTAACATATAAAACACGCGAAATAAAAGGCAAACTGTTTCAACAGACATAAGACTGAGAGGAAAATCGGAAGATTGTCCTGGTGGGAAGCTCTCACCACTGGGGTGCCACAAGCACTTGTACTCGCCCCAGTAATAATTTTAACTGACATAAACGACTTAACTGTATGGATGTAGATTATGCAAAAATCCCTTTCAAAAATTCAATAAAAGAAAAAGACTGTAAACCCCTACAAGACTTGAATAAATTGAGGAAATGCAGAAGATTGATAATGGAATCTAAAATATAGACTGTGATAAAATATTGACATTATTAGACAGATTAAACGTGGCGTTATTTAAAAAAATATATCTCTGAAATAATATATATTTGGATGAATAATTAACCCATGAAAAACTTTATAGACCAAAATTGTATACGTTATACATATATATATATATATATATATATATATATATATATATATATATATATATATATATATATATATATATATATATATATATATATATATATATATATATGTGTGTGTGTGTTTATTTATTAATATAATTTAATGAAATAATTACTGGGATAATTACTGTAGCTACAGAAACATAAATATATGAAATTACCTTCATACAAAAACACACACACACGACTACATACGCATACATACATATTACACATGCACATACACGAATGAAGGCACGCACATGCATACAAGAGTACGCAGGCTTCAGATACATGAATGCACGCACTCACACACAGTTGCTCACACGCGTACATTCATGACTGCTTACATACACGTACATGATAGCACACACAGATGCACACATGACTGCACACACGCACGCAAGCATGAAATGACACAATCTGTATGTACACACACATATACAAATAAACATTACACATACATATGCATAAAATATGTTAATAAATTGTATATACGAATATATTCATGTGGGCAGCTGAATCTGACTCCCAGACTAAACATAAACAAGAACGAGAACAATAAACATAACAGTAAGCAAGAACAAGTATTAACAAGAACAATAAACATAACATGTAAACAAGAACAACAGTAAGAACAGGTATTAACAAGAACAAACAACGGTAATCAAGAACAACGGCAAGACAGAAAAAGTTTTAACAAGAACATTCAACAAGAATAACAGTGAAGAACAGAACGGCAACAGCAACAAACAATAACAGCTTTTAACAAGAACAGTAAAAAAGAATTACAGCTAAGAGCAGTAAATAACAGTACAAAAGAACAAGTTTTAACAAGAACAGTACACCGTGAGGGAGGGAGCGACCCACCCTGGACAACACCCGCTGCCGGACGACCGACCGCGACGAGCAAGCCAGCCAGCCAGCGACCGCGGAACCCGCGGAAGCAAACGACCATCAGCGACCACTAAACAACCGCAACGAATGTTATTACCAGCTGACCAGTGTTGCCATCTAGCGCACGCTAAACACACCCTTGAGAAACTCCTTTTAAACTTCGCTGTATCTACCGGGCCCACAAACACGCCCACACTTTCATTCAACACTGTACACTAAATCTTCAGTAGGTCAAAGGACAAAAATGATCATTCCCGGAAGTGTGAAATTCGTTGGGCATCAGGCAAGACGCCTGGGGGAATTCCATTAGTATCAGAGGTAAAATCTGCCTTGTAAATGTGTTTCGTCGCGGCGTGATTGCCCTAATAACATTCTTGTTCATTTATCTCTTAATTGAGGGGTGAGGGACGAGGGAGGTGTTGCTAGCAGAGTGTAGTGTTTATCAACTAGTGTTTGTGTTACTCTGTCCCGTGTCTACACACCTGCAGGGGCGGATGTGTGTGTGTACACCCACTCTCCACCCACACCACAAATATGTAACTTGTGTCACCTCACACACACGCACACACACACACACACACACACACACACACACACACACACATACACATTCTTCACACTCAATTGGTAATTAAGACGAGCTGGATGAGGCGGCGGAGGAGGCAAACACCACACACAGTTTCAAGAATAGGCAGGATATACATTGGGCCCAAGAAGCCAGGAACCAACGATACTTGTCCAAGAGCTGAGACTCAACCCCTGTGGGGATGACAGGCGTCTTATTGGTCAAACAGTCCGACGCTGAGGAAATCCGGCAGGAAAACATTCATGTGACTATTAACAACAGAACAGAAAGACCAGATAAGAAAGGGGCTTTGAAAAGAGCCTGTAAAATTGATTTGTGTAAAAAAAATCACCCCTGGGTATAAATGTGCAGAATTAACCTTTCTTCTTTGAGCTTTTTTTTTTTTTTTTTTTGGGGGGGGGGCGTGTTTTATAAAATTAAACTGGTAAACAAACGAAAAAAATGGCTTTCTTGATTGACAAAAGATTTAAAGCTACTGTCCTGTGTGTCAAGTGATGGGAGAACTCAGATATCTGTAGAACACAGCAAGGCTAGTAGTGGGACCAGTAGCTGGACCTCAACATTTCTAGCAGGGTTAGGAGGTAGAGTACAGTTGGAGGTGGAGCTCCACAACACGCCTCAGAGATCCGATGAGCTTTCTGCAGACGAACTGCGAAGAGAATGCTCACGTTTGGAACAACGCTTAGCTCTGTGTACAGCTTTATTGCCATGATGGACTTGATAAAGCTCTACACAGAGCGAAACATTGTCCCTACGGAAGCTTGTTCTGTAGCCTGTGTATTTAGCCACGCTCCAAGGAGCTGGGGAAGAGAGGATGCTGACTAATAATTTCAAAAACGGCTTCGGAAGAAAAAAAAATTCCCTCAACGTTTCTCCAGGCACGTTTCCTCCGTTACCACTACAAAAACGTTTCTGCTACATTTCAGCCCCCGTGGGAACCTGACCTCCACAATCACACTCTCCTGCCCCAGCTCTCACTACATGGAGACGATGAATTGGTATGTTGGAGGTATGCTGGAGGTATGTTGGTGGAATGTTGGGGGAATGCTGTCCCTGCGTCTTCTGTCCAACACGGTTACTACACCACAACACTATCGATGATGGTAGTGCTGGTGTAGTGCCGATGATAATCGTTGTGGTGGTGATTGGGTTGATGGTTATTGTGGTGATAGTGCTTAAAGCGATAGTAATGGTGACCGAGTACCTGGCGATGCACAGGATATATCACGATGCACACGATTATGTAAGATGCACAAGATATAGGAGGATACAGCTGACATTGCGCAGCAAGCGCTTGATCTGTTAAGTGGCGTCACCTGGATAATCTGAACGGGAGAGGTTTAGCATAGTTACCCTTCCATTAATAGCTCCACTAACACAGGATTCTCGAAGAATAACAGCCACAATACCCTGGCTGGAACAAGTCACAATACCCTGGCTAGAGCGTCACAATACCCTGACTAGAACACGTCACAATACCCTGGCTGGAACAAGTCACAATACCCTGGCTAGAACACGTCACAATACCCTGGCTAGAACGTCACAATACCCTGGCTAGAACACTTCACAATACCCTGGCTAGAACATGTCACAATACCCTGGCTAGAACACGTCACAATACCCTGGCTAGAACACGTCACAATACCCTGGCTAGAACACGTCACAATACTCTGGCTAGAACACGTCACAATACCCTGGCTAGAATATGTCACAATACCCTGGCTAGAACAAGTCACAATACCCTGACCGGAACAAGTCACAATACCCTGACAGGAACAAGTCACAATACCCTGACAGGAACAAGTCACAATACCCTGACCGGAACAAGTCGCAATACCCTGACCGGAACAAGTCGCAATACCCTGACTGGAACAAGTCGCAATACCCTGACCGGAACAAGTCGCAATACCCTGACCGGAACAAGTCACAATACCCTGACCGGAACAAGTCACAATACCCTGACCGGAACAAGTCACAATACCCTGACCAGAACAAGTCACAATACCCTGGCCGGAGCAAGTCACAATACTCTGACCGGAACACGTCACAATACCCTGGCTAGAACACGTCACAATACCCTGGCTAGAACACATCACAATACCCTGGCTAGAACACGTCACAATACCCTGGCTAGAACACGTCACAATACCCTGGCTAGAACACGTCACAATACCCTGACTGGAACAAGTCACAGTACCCTGACCGGAACAAGTCACAGTACCCTGACCAGAACAAGTCACAATACCCTGACCGGAACAAGTCACAATACCCTGACCGGAACAAGTCACAATACCCTGACCGGAACAAGTCACAATACCCTGACCGGAACAAGTCACAATACCCTGACCGGTACAAGTCACAATACCCTGGCCGGAGCAAGTCACAATGCCCTGGCCGGAGCAAGTCACAATACCCTGGCCGGAGCAAGTCACAATACCCTGGCTGGAGCAAGTCACAATACCCTGGCTGGAACAAGTCACAATGCCCTGACCGGAACAAGTCACAATACCCTGGCTGGAGCAAGTCACAATACCCTGACTGGAACAAGTCACAATACCCTGGCTGGAGCAAGTCACAATATCCTGGCTGGAACAAGTCACAATACCCTGGCTGGAACAAGTCACAATACCCTGGCTGGAGCAAGTCACAATACCCTGCCTGGAACAAGTCACAATACCCTGACTGGAACAAGTCACAATACCCTGGCTGGAGCAAGTCACAATACCCTGGCTGGAGCAAGTCACAATACCCTGGCTGGAACAAGTCACAATACCCTGGCTGGAACAAGTCACAATACCCTGGCTGGAACAAGTCACAATACCCTGGCTGGAACAAGTCACAATACCCTGGCTGGAACAAGTCAATACCCTGGCTGGAACAAGTCACAATACCCTGGCTGGAGCAAGTCACAATACCCTGGCTGGAACAAGTCACAATACCCTGGCTGGAACAAGTCACAATACTCTGGCTGGAGAAAGTCACAATACCCTGGCTGGAACAAGTCACAATACCCTGGCTGGAGCAAGTCACAATACCCTGGCTGGAACAAGTCACAATGCCCTGGCTGGAGCAAGTCACAATACCCTGGCTGGAACAAGTCACAATACCCTGACCGGAACAAGTCACAATACCCTGACCGGAACAAAGTCACAATACCCTGGCTGGAACAATTCTCAAATAATCTACACATGGAAAAACCTCAAAGCGATGTTTCGCTCCATCCTGGACCGTTATTAAGTCACGTTTCACTCCGTCACGAGCCGTTGTAACATTACAACTGAACAAAAGTAGGCAAAATCTTTTCTGTTTATCTCATCTATTAATAAAATTAGGCGATACAGGGCGTTTCACTTCCACAGTGGGCGAAACATCGTTAGTATTAAAATTTTCGAAAACAATCGCCAAATCCGCATGAATCATACGGATTTGCCGAAACGTCAGTAAATTCAGAGCTAGCGAAACGTCCGGAATAAAAAAAAATTGAGGCAGTGTTATATAAATAGGTAAGAAAACTGACACAGATGAATGAGACACTTGGGTATATTGATGAATGAGACACATGGTATCTTATTTAATGAGACACGTGGTATCTATTGGTGAATGAGATGCATGGTTTCTTTATTGATGAATGAGACACATGGCATCTTTATTGATGAATGAGACACATAGTCTGAAACATTGTTTCAGACTATGGAACAAATATTCTTCTTCAGGCTGAGGGACTGACCACCTCAAAACTACGTCTTCAAGGGTGATAGACTGATTACATCGTCTTCACATCTCTTCTGCTCCTACCAACTTTTCTGTACTCGACTGAAGAAGCCTACTGTGTAGGCGAAACGTTTCAAAATAAAGATACCTAACTGTTGCATGTGTCTTGCCTAACAACCTGTCGGTATTTTATACCATTTTAATATTCACATGGTATCTTTATTGATGAATGAGACACGTAGTAACTTTATTGATGAATGAGACACACGTGTAACAATTGGGTATCTTTATTGATGAATGAGACACATGTGTAACACATGAATGAGACACAACGTATTTAAAGATTAACGAGTATTGCATATGTGTCTCACTCGTATTGTACAGTTCTCTCATTCGTATACTTGCCGCTTTTCTGGGATTGAATAAGACATTTGCCTAACGTGTGTTACACATATTGCACATCTGGAGACGTTTTGCCAACCAGTGGCTTCATCAGTCCAGTACAGAAAAAAAATATTGCGGAGGGTAGAAGATATAATGAAGTGTTCGGAGGAGATCAGTCCCTCAGCATGGATGAAACGCCTCATCTCGAGGCTGCGGGTCTGATCACCTCAAGTTCTCTACGTATGATACTTGTCGGCTTTCCAAACCATTTATAATATCTATTTGACATCCCAACCTGGTGGAATTTTAGCACAGAGAATTCTACAACTCCAACGCTTCAGTAACCTACTGGGATGACCTCCTTCCATTAGTGGACCCTGCCCACCTGTGACGCCGTCTCCAACTGCTTCACCTCTCATGTTTTCAGTATACGAGTACCTTCCCCCGTACATATCTGGAGGGTGTTCCGGGGGTCAACGCCCCCGCGGCCCAGTCCATGACTAGGCCACGCGGTAGATCAGGACTTGATCAACCAGGATGTTGCTGCTGGTTCCACGCAAACCGACGTACGAACCACAGCCCGGCTGGTCAGGAACTGATTTTAGGTGCCTGTCCATCTCCCTCTTGAAAACAGCCAGGGGTCTACACATGCGTTTTTTTTTTTAATCAGGGAAG
The DNA here is from genome assembly GCF_038502225.1 of Cherax quadricarinatus. Classification (NCBI taxonomy): domain Eukaryota; kingdom Metazoa; phylum Arthropoda; class Malacostraca; order Decapoda; family Parastacidae; genus Cherax; species Cherax quadricarinatus. The sequence continues at coordinate 14,788,709 of NC_091341.1, forward strand.
ATTGAACACATCTCAGCCTCAAGACTCCTTCACATGTTCCACCACTTGGTATTGGATTGATAAAGCCACTGATGGGCGAAACGTTTCCACAGTGAAGATACACAAGTGTCTTTCATTTACTTGACGGTTTTTTAAAACATGTAATTAACGCAAGAAAATCTTTACAACGAAACATCTCATGCATGCAAATGTCTCAGATCCACCTGACAAAAACACTTCCATATACACACAACAAAAACACACATCAATGACCAAAACGCCCACATACAAGACAAAAATACCCACATACAAAACAAAAACACCCACATCAACGACAAAAACACCCACACACAAGACAAAAGCACCTACATTAACGACAAAAACACCCCCATCCACTACAGAAATACCCCCAAACAAGAGTAAAATACACACACAACAGAAGTACTCCCACACACACGACAGAAACACCATCCCCCCAAACACGACAGAAACACTCCCCAACACACACGACAAAAATACTCTAAGACTATCAACTTATAAATTAATCTTAGCTGGGTTTGCGTTAAGCCACAACCTCGCTCCTTACAGAGTCTTAATCTAAAATCCTCATTAAAAATGAATGAGAGAGAGCCTGGATCATCGTCTCTCTGAGCACCGAGATAACTGCTTTGTTATTATGGAAGAGAATGTTTAGGAGACGTGGCCCAGGGAACGTCACAGGTGACGTTCTTCAAGGAATGTTTACTGGGGCTTCAGGAGACGTGTCCCAGGGAACGTCACAGGTGACGTTCCTCAAAGAATGTTTGCTATAAGTGCTCAATCTTGCTTTCGTTCTGGGCTCTTTTTTGTAGTTCTAATTGTAGCCAGATGAATATCAGGACCAGTAGCTGGAGGTCAGTGCTTTCAGTGGGACTACGAGGTAGATTCTATCCTTCTTAAACAAGGTGGAGCAGGTGGGTGGTTCACCTTGGGTGGGGTAGAGCAGGTGGATGGTGCTTTCTGGTACTCAAGGAGGTATTCAGTATCCCGTGGATGATGAGGTGGGTGGTACTCTCAGGTACTCAGCACCTAGGGAGGATGAGGATGAGGTGGGTGATACTCTCAGGTACTCAGCACCTGGGAAGGATGAGGTGGGTGGTACTCTCAGGTATTCAGCACCTGGGAAGGATGAGGTGGGTGGTACACAGCACCTGGGGAGGATGAGGGTGAGGTGGGTGGTACTCTCAGGTACTCAGCACCTGGGAAGGATGAGGTGGGTGGTACTCAACACCTGGGGAGGATGAGGGTGAGGTGGGTGGTACTCTCAGGTACTCAACACCTGGGAAGGATGAGGTGGGTGGTACTCAGCACCTGGGAAGGATGAGGGTGAGGTGGGTGGTACTCTCAGGTACTCAGCACCTGGGGAGGATGAGTGTGAGGTGGGTGGTACTCTCAGGTACTCAGCACCTGGGGAGGATGAGGATGAGGTGGGTGATACTCTCAGGTACTCAGCACCTGAGGAGGATGAGGATGAGGTGGGTGGTACTCTCAGGTACTCAGGTACTCAGCACCTGGGTAGGGGTCATCTTGGTCCTCGACACCTACAAAAAACTTTATTGCTCATTTTATTAACACTCAAACACGCACTCACGATGTCCATGTGCGTGGCTCCCGTGTTGGTAAATGGAACACACACACACACTCACACACACGGGGCCAAGAGCTGTGAATCGACCCTTGCAACCACAAATAGGGAAGTACACACACGCGCACGCACACACACATTCACACACACACACACACACACACACACACACACACACACACACACAAACACACACACACACACACACACACACACACACACACACACACACACACACACACACACACACACACACACACACACACACACTCGTGGAGGAGTCACGCGGTTTGAGCTCGTGTTTTGGTGGTAATTTCTGACTGTGCCATAAGGAATAGAGTGTGGGATATAGGCGTGTGCACGCATAAGAGTGCATATAATCACTTAAGCCCCGAAAAAAAGGAAATATAAGTGATCACAGAAAAGAAAAAAAAAGGAAATATTGGCTGAGTGTTTAGTGGGGGCCGTTGGAAGGGTGAACGGTTGTGTCAGGCCTAAATAGTGTTGCCATAATAACGCAGTGGGGTATTTTGAAGAATAAGTGCGACTCAAGACCAGGGAGATAGATATGTATAGATGTGTCAGTAAATACAGTGAGTGAAAAAATTAGAAGAGCTAGAGACTATAGTGCATACAGGAAGTTAGTGGAAAAATTACCGAGAAGCATCAAACTTCTTCAACTTCTGGGACAGGACAGACCCGCAACGTTACTCCACTGCCAGCCACAAGTAATATTCACCTAGTTTGAGTTGCATGGGGTCAGTAGTACCTGTCTCTAGCTGGAATTGGGGGTCACTCTCCTCGAGCTATCAGAATTAGAATAAGCAGCATTTACTGGCATTTAATAGAATTTAGAGGTAGCGGCATATAGGCGAAGCCTAGTGTATTTATTTTTGAACGTAATTTTAAACGCATAAGACAGTACAGTGGGAACCAAGAGATCGGGTACATATACAATACATATGTAGTACATACGTGGGAAATAAGGACTGTTTACATAAACATATGCACACATACTAGGTGAGGACAGCTCTACTGTTAGGCACTTGAATAGCTGTAGCACACACACACACACACTGTTATATCTTCGAAATTGGTCATCCTGTGTTATTTAACTATTGTAAGAGAATATGTTCATCACTTAAAATTATAGCGCGAAAGTCCCCGTTTATAGCTAAAATAGAGACTTTCGGCGTTATATTATTATCTGTTAATATATGAAAAATACCATGGTATTATCATTATTATCACTATTATCGTTATTATCACTATTATCGTTATTATCACTATTATCGTTATTATCACTATTATCACTATTATCACTATTATCACTATTTTGTTATTATCACTATTATTTTATTATTATTGTTAGGTAGGATTTCTTGTGTATATAGAATAGAGTTTAAGTCTCGGAACCATCCGGTGAATTGTTCAATTGTTTATGTCCGGCTGGCTGACGTGGGTCAGCTGATCCAACCTGACGACACGTCAACAGACTGGCAAGTAGTCAGTCTGCTCCCTGCTGTAGCCTTGACAGCTGATCGTATATTGGCTCTTACGGTGTACAGTTTGAATGGTTTTGAGAATTGGACTCAAGAGCTGACTCACTTTGTTCCTCATTGCTTTGAAAGACTCTTGATATTTATATTCTTGGTCACTTCAGTAATCCATAGAGATACTAACGGCCAGATTCAAAGGTCTTGTTAAATCTTGTACCTTTTGTATTTTGAGTTTACAGTCTTGTTAAGACAAAGACGTAAATGTTATTGAAGACTTAATTACAGGAAGAATAATTAAACTTCCTTATTAATGTGACATTTCCATGATTTTGAACTAAATGTATATGGTAAATTTATTGTACAAAGTATTAAGTTACATTAACTACAAAGAGAAGATAAAGTATTGTATTTAAATACTTTAATAAATTTGAATATTATTCTATGGAGTTTCCCAGTTGGAATTATTTCCCCTAGACTCTAAAATACCTATAACTCGGATCCAAAAATCTTGTTGCATAAGAAATAAATGGTAACAGGCCACATTCTGAAGTTCTTTAAAAAAATTTCTTATTCGCCACACACACACACACACACACACACACACACACACAGACACACACACACACACACAAAAACACAAAAAAACACACACACACATATGCACACACACACACACACACACACACACACACAGACACACACACACACACACACACACACACACACATACAGACACACACACACACATATACAGGATTTTACACCTTCCTGTGAAGTGACCCTATAACCCTTCCTTTCCCCCCCCCATCTCTCCCTCTCCTCTCCTCTCTTCCTCACTCTCTCTCTCTCTCTCTATCTCTCTCTCTCTCTCTCTCTCTCTCTCTCTCTCTCTCTCTCTCTCTCTCTCTCTTCTCCCCCTTTCTCTCATCCTCTCTCTCTTCCTCTCACTCTCTCTTCCTCTCTCTCTCCCTCTCCCTCTCTCTCCCTCTCTTACTCTCTCTCTTCCTCTTCTTTTATCTCTCTCTCTCTTCCCTTGTCACTCCCCCCTCTCTCTTACCTTTTCCCTCTTGCTCACTTTCTCCCCCTTTTTCCCTTCTTTTCCCCTCCTTCTAGGCTCCCCTTCTCTCTCTCCCTATCTCTCACTCTCTCCCCCTTTTTCTTTTTCTCTTTCTCTCTCTCTTTCACTAAAAAAAAAAAAAAATGGTTGGGACTCGCAGGAATCCGGGATCAGATGACAATGGTACTGGTAGGGAGGAATGGATGGAGGAACAGTGGAAAAGGATAGAGCAAGAATGGGAGAGAAAATTAGGAGAGCTTTCTGAAAAAAATGGAGAAAGAGCTCTCTGTGAAAGGGGAAAAGAGGTTGGAGAAGGAGACGAAGAATTGGGAGGCACAAGTCGAAACTGCAGTAGCCAGGGTAAAGGTCCTAGAATTTGAGGTAAACAGGCTGAAGCAAGTCTCAGGGGTAGTGACCAGAGAAGACACACCATATGAAGATGAGAGGCTGAACAGGAAGGAAGGAGATATGAATTATGCTAAGGTGATATCAGCCTGCAAAGAAGGGCCAGGGAGTGCAAGGGAAGAGCAGATGGGTGCAAATGGAGAGGGGGATAGGTCGAATGCTGAGGCACAACCATGCTACCAAGAGCCACTGGAAAAATCAAGGGAAAAAATGACCACATACAGACAGGAACCAGAGTCACAGAGGAAAAGGCAATGGGAGAAGGAAAGGGTAAAATCAGTGATTATCCATGGGCTTCGGGAGAGAGAGGAAAGGACACACACTGAAAGACGGCAGGAACAAAGAAAGATTGAGAAAATCATCACAGAAATAGGGGGAGAAGACATGGATGAGATTGTAAATTTTCAGAGAATAGGGGGGTACTTGAAGGGGAGAAACCGACCGATCAAGCTGATTCTCAGGACAGAAACAGTGCGGAACAGGATCCTCCAAGAGAAACCACGGTTGAAAAGCTCGGAAGAGTGCAAGAAGGTGTTCCTAGACAGAGACAGAACACAAACAGAGAGTTGGCAGCTGAGGGAGAGGACAAAAAAGCGAAAGGAGCTAGGAAAGGAGACAAGGATGGAACCAGCAGAGGTCAGTCAGAGCAGAACAGAGCAGCAAGGGCAAGCGCACACACAACTATCCTCAGAACCCCACAACCTATCACACCATCCCAACACACAATACAATCCATACCCACAGCTTCCACTCAACCCCCAACCATAGAATCCCACAGTATGCTACCAGGTCTCCCACCCCCACAGGCCCCCCAAGCCACAGTGTTGGAAAGGAAACTGAAGGTATGGTACACAAACGCTGATGGAATAACAAACAAGTGGGAGGAGTGGCACGAAAGAGTCAAAGAGGCATCACCAGACATCATAGCGATCACAGAAACCAAGCTTACAGGTATGATAACAGATGGCATCTTTCCAGCGGGATACCAGATCCTGAGAAAAGACAGAAGGAACAGGGGAGGTGGAGTGGCATTGCTGATCAAACACCGATGGAATTTTGATGAGCTGGAGAGAGGAGACAGCGGAGAAGAAAGTGATTACATAGCGGGAACGCTTCACTCTGGTGGTCCCAAGGTGATAATTGCAGTGATGTATAACCCACCACAGAACAGCAGGAGGCCAAGGCAAGAGTATGACGAGAGCAATAGAGCGATGGTTGACGCACTGGCTGCAGTGGCGAGAAGAGCTCATGCATGCAGGACAAAGCTCCTGATCATGGGCGACTTGAACCACAAGGAGATCGAATGGGAGAACTTGGAGCCACATGGGGGCCAAGATACATGGAGGGCTAAAATGATGGAGGTGGTACTGGAAAACTTCATGTACCAACACGTAAGGGACACTACAAGAGAGAGAGGAGAGGATGAACCAGCAAGACTGGACTTAGTATTCACCTTGAGTAGTGCAGATATTGAGGACATCACATATGAAAGACCCCTTGGGGCCAGCGATGATGTGGTTTTGAGCTTCGAATACACAGTAGAGCTACAAGTGGAGGGGAAAGCAGGAAGGCCAGGACAAATGAAACCAAACTACAGGAAAGGGGACTACACAGGAATGAGGAACTTCCTGAATGAGGTTCAGTGGGACAGAGAACTGGCAGGGAAGCCAGTTAATGAGATGATGGAATATGTAGCAACAATGTGCAAGGAGGCTGAGGAGAGGTTTGTACCCAAGGGTAACAGGAATAATGGAAAAGCCAGGATGAGCTCATGGTTCACCCAAAGATGCAAGGAGGCAAAAACCAAGTGTGCTAGGGAATGGAAGAAATATAGAAGGCAAAGGACCCAGGAGAATAAGGAGAGCAGTCGTAGAGCCAGAAACGAATATGCACAGATAAGAAGGGAGGCCCAACGTCAATATGAAAACGACATAGCAGTAAAAGCCAAATCTGACCCGAAGCTGTTATACAGCCACATCAGGAAGAAAACAACCGTCAAGGACCAGGTCATCAGGCTAAGGAAGGAAGGAGGAGAGACAACAAGAAATGACCGTGAAGTATGTGAGGAACTCAACAAGAGATTCAAAGAAGTGTTCACAGAGGAGACAGAAGGGGCTCCAGAAAGACGGAGAGGTGGGGTACACCACCATGTGCTGGACACAGTACACACAACCGAGGAAGAAGTGAAGAGGCTTCTGAGTGAGCTAGATACCTCAAAGGCAATGGGGCCAGATAACATCTCTCCATGGGTCCTGAGAGAGGGAGCAGAGGCGCTATGTGTACCCCTAACAACAATATTCAATACATCTATCGAAACATGGAGATTGCCTGAGGCATGGAAGACAGCAAATGTGGTCCCAATCTTTAAAAAAGGAGACAGACATGAAGCACTAAACTACAGACCAGTGTCACTGACATGTATAGCATGCAAAATCATGGAAAAGATTGTCAGGAGAAGAATGGTGGAACATCTAGAAAGGAATGATCTCATCACCAGCAGCCAACATGGTTTCAGAGACGGGAAATCCTGTGTCACAGACCTACTGGAGTTCTATGACATGGTGACAGCAGTAAGACAAGAGAGAGAGGGGTGGGTGGATTGCATTTTCTTGGACTGCAAGAAGGCGTTTGACACAGTACCACACAAGAGATTAGTGCAAAAACTGGAGGACCAAGCAGGGATAACAGGGAAGGCACTGCAATGGATCAGGGAATACTTGTCAGGAAGACAGCAGCGAGTAATGGTACGTGGCGAGGTGTCAGAGTGGGCACCTGTGACCAGCGGGGTCCCACAGGGGTCAGTCCTAGGACCAGTGCTGTTTCTGGTATTTGTGAACGACATGACGGAAGGAATAAACTCCGAGGTGTCCCTGTTTGCAGATGACGTGAAGTTGATGAGAAGAGTTCATTCGATCGAAGACCAGGCAGAAATACAAAGGGATCTGGGCAGGCTGCAGACCTGGTCCAGCAACTGGCTCCTGGAGTTCAATCCCACCAAGTGCAAAGTCATGAGGATTGGGGAAGGGCAAAGAAGACCGCAGACAGAGTACAGTCTAGGGGGCCAGAGACTACAGACATCACTCAAGGAAAAAGATCTTGGGGTGAGTATAACACCAGGCACATCTCCTGAAGCGCACATCAACCAAATAACTGCTGCAGCATATGGGCGCCTGGCAAACCTCAGAACAGCATTCCGACATCTTAATGAGGAATCGTTCAGGACCCTGTACACCGTGTACGTTAGGCCCATATTGGGGTATGCGGCACCAGTTTGGAACCCACACCTAGCCAAGCATGTAAAGAAACTAGAGAAAGTGCAAAGGTTTGCAACAAGACTAGTCCCAGAGTTAAGAGGTATGTCCTATGAGGAGAGGTTAAGGGAAATCAACCTGACGACACTGGAGGACAGGAGAGATAGGGGGGACATGATAACGACTTACAAAATACTGATAGGAATTGAAAAGGTGGACAAAGACAGGATGTTCCAGAGACTGGACACAGCAACACGGGGACACAGTTGGAAGCTGAAGACACAGATGAATCAAAGGGATGTTAGGAAGTATTTCTTCAGCCACAGAGTAGTCAGGAAGTGGAATAGTTTGGGAGCGATGTAGTGGAGGCAGGATCCATACATAGCTTTAAGCAGAGGTACGATAAAGCTCATGGTTCAGGGAGAGTGACCTAGTAGCGACCAGTGAAGAGGCGGGGCCAGGAGCTTGGACTCGACCCCTGCAACCTCAACTAGGTGAGTACACACACACACACACATGCACACACATGCACACACACACACACACACACACACACACACACACACACACACACACACACACACACACACACACACACACACACACACATGCACACACATGCACACACACACACACACACACACACACACACACACACACACACACACACACACACACACACACACACACACTCAACATAGTAGCGACGAGGCGGGGCCAGGAGCTGTGAATAGATCCCTGCAACCACAACCTTCCTGTCCATATACACTCGTCTCGTGTAACAAAACTCACCTTGACAGCACCACACACCTAAAATCCACCCCTCCATCCCCAACCCAATCATCCCTAAACCCTCTTCCACCCCTATTATCCCGGCACTCGAAAAAAAAAAAATGAGGCATTGCAGTCTATCAAAATGGACCTCAAAATTCTGTACAAAAATGCCTGGTGGACTCCTTAACAAAATGGATGAAATAATTGAAAAAAACATAACACTGATTTATATCGGTGATATTATGAATCAAATTAATGGAGACAGTAACAGATCCAGTGCTCCCCGAGGTCTGTCAGATGATGAGAAGATCAAGAGATAATGGAGGTAGTGGAGGGGAAGTTATTAATTAGAAAGCAGTGGAGAGTGGAAGAGAGGGAAGCAGCAGGCTACGGAGGGTTAAGTGAACGTGTTTCAGGAAATACAGCCACAGCAAAAAAAGTGATTGTAGCAACAGCCTAGTTGATCAGGGGGAGGGAGGGGGAGGAGTCTGGCCTTAAGCCGGGCTGTAAACCCTCGAAACCAGTTACAGGTATGTTACTGATATGTATGTTTGTGTATTTAGATATGTATGTACACATGTATGTACGTACTTACGTACGTACGTACGTATGTATGTGCGTATGTATGTATATGTGTAAAATTACCACAGTGAAAATAAAATCTGAGCGCTTGCATGAAAGCACTCAGGTTTTATTTCTTATTTTTCATTGTGGTATTTTTACATATTTGCAATCACGCGTTTTATTGTGATTTCTTTCACACACACACACATATATATATATACTATATATTTATATATATATATATATATATATATATATATATATATATATATATATATATATATATATATATATATATATATATATATATATATTATATATATATATTGTGTGTGTGTGTACTGTATGTATATACGCGTATATTTATGTATGAACGTTAGAACCCCCTCTCATCAAATACCATAACCCAGGAGCTCAGGGAATGACCTGGTACCCGTTGCAATGACTTAGAACAAATTGAAATAAACTGAGACACGGCTGAGAGCACATCGAGATGACTAGAAGCACATCGAGATGACTAGAAGCACATCGGGATGTCTTGGTACTCGTTGGGATAACTAGGAACACGACTGGAAGACTGTAAATCTATCGGGGTGACTACGAACTCGACCTGATGACCGGGAATTCGACAGATGACTAGAAACCCCGGAGGAATGAAGGCGGGGAATTCTTGGTGTTGTGTCGAGAATAAGAATGCGGCTCGGGAAAAGAAAGGAAAACAGTTTAGTCACTTTAGTGGGATGGGGACTGAGGTTTTGTGCACGAAGGAGCGCGTGAGCGAGAGGCGGACAGCACAGGTGTCTACTGATGCTGGAGAATGGGGCTTTCAGGAGATGGGTTCGTCAGCGGGGCGAACCGGTAGGTGGGTTCGGTTAGGAGACGAACCTTCCTCAGGCTGGTTCGTTAACGGGGCGGGCCAAGGAGGTGGAGAAAAGAACATTCCTCAGGTGGGTTCATCAACGAGGCTGCGAGGTGAGTGGCGGTGCGAACTTACACGAGAGAGAGAGAGAGACAGAGACAGACAGACAGACAAACAGCCCGAGACAGTATCATGTAATGAAGAACTTGTCGCGCGTAAGACAAAGACACCTGGCGAAGTTGCGGACCTCGGCAGGGTGTTGAGGCGGACGAAACAGACTAAGACTTGGACCGATATCGTCCCACTTGTCCCGACTGTCAACACGATAACATAAATGAACAAGTTGTCCCGTAAGTCTGGAACCATAGGCAACGTTGAAAAATAAATAGCATTAATAAAGGTTTTTGTTGACAGAACGTGTTCAGTGTGCCCACCGTTATTGATGCACAAACCACGGAACGGATGGGGTTTGAACCCATGGTGAATGAGTCGTAAAACTCTAAGCTAGTGCGTAAGCCACTGCTTATGCATAGATTCAGACGAGATATCCCGGTATCCTTACTCAAAGACATCTTGGGCATCTGCAGAAACGTGAAAAAAACAAACATGAATTACTGTGTACGTGGAGTGCATAGGAGAGAGAACAGAGGACGTGGAAGTCCACACCGAGGTTATCTGCTGAGGAGAACTATCTAATTCTACCTAGATTAGGTACCATCGTGTATTATTTAGGTGTAGGAGCCACGTATAGAAAAACAGAATGCTCCAGATTTACAGGACACTTTGTATATCAATAACAGGACGGAAACAACAACAGCCCTGTTAGATTCGTAAAATCACTGAGAACGAAAGGAAAGGATTGCAACCTTCGAGAAGGACATACGTGTCTCTGCTGCCCTGGAGGTCGAGGATCAAGTGGAAGGGGTGGAGGGGGCGTTGAAGGTGGAAAATGCTGTTAACTCCCGAAGTCAAAGCGCTGGGGAGAAAGTTAAAATTAATTTTAGGGAGGTCAGCCAGGATAGGTTACAGATGCTTCGAGGAAGTGTTGTGCAGTAGAGGGTTGCGATACACGGACGTTGTCGTGAACAGAAACACACGAACGTTGTTATGGATAGAGTAGACACACGAACGTTGTCGTTTATGAATAGAGACTAACACTCTCCTGGATGGATAGTCACACGAAAGTAGTTGTGGATGCGTGGACACACACGAACGTTGTTGTGGATGAACACACACGAACGTTGTTGTGGATGAACACACACGAACGTTGTCGTGGATGGACACACACGAACGTTGTCGTGGATGGACACACACGAACGTTGTCGTGGATGGACACACGAACGTTGTCGTGGATGGACACACACGAACGTTGTCGTGGATGGATAGAGATCGTATTTTAATATGCGTTTAGCTCCGGTGAGTCATTCACCGCAAAAAACTGTGTGGGCTCGAATCTCCGTCCGCTAGTCTCATCCCCGCCAGAGTCTGTTTAGCTGAGTTGTTTACACATAGCTTGGTTGTCTACACATAGCTTGGTTGTCTACACATAGCTTGGTTGTCCACACAGCTGGATTGTCTACACAGCTAGGTTATCTACACATAGCTTTTTGTCTATACATATTTGGGTTGTCTATACGTATCTGGGTGGTCTACACATAGCTGGGTTGTGTCTGCACGTGGCTGGGTTGCATACCTATAGCTGAGTTGTGCATATAGCTGCGTTGTCTACACATAACTGGGTTGCCTACATATAGCTGGGTTGTCTACACATAGCTGGGTTGCCTACATATAGCTGGGTTGAGCTCTGGCACGGGCTGAAGGAAGGCTTGATAAAGCTCCTGGAGAGCGAAACGTTGCCACAATAAAATGCCATTAGTTGCATTTGTGTCCTTTTAATTAACAGAGCCTGCAGGAACACTTACAACATTGATATACCTCATCATTAAGCGAAACGTATTCGAGTACTGTCAGGAAGATGCATATTTATTATAATACAACAGATATTTTGAGGGGAAGTGCTAAAACCGCATGGAGCCGTGGTAACCATCTCTCTTCATCATTCTAACACATTATCTGTAGAATTACCCACGATGTGTTAGATAAAACGATACAAGTGCAACTATTGCGGCTTGACAAAGCTCCTGGAGAGCGAAACGTTGCCACAATATAATGTTGCATTATTTGCACTCGAGTCCTTTTACCCTAACCATCGCTGGTGCTTGAGATAATTAAGAACGATTATCAGGCTCATTCCGGAGAGACGGGAATAATAATCAAGAGGAATATGGGATGAAAGAATTGATTAAATATCGAGTCATTTGCATTCTGCTTGAGGTCAATTTCTCCTGACTGCTAATGGAAGATGTTGATCCGTGTTCTTCCCCTCAAGGAAGGTTCCTTGATGTTGGTGAGGGGCTCTTGATTTAGGGAATTGGATCCGTGCTCCAGTTCCCCGAATTAAGCCTGAATGCCTTCCACATCCCCCCCCCAGGCGCTGTATAATCCTCCGGGTTTAGCGCTTCCCCTTGATTATAATAATAATAATCCGTGTTCTGGTTCCGGGTCAGCGTTCAGGTACAAGGATTAGGGGCTTCAGGGCCCCTAATGCCGGAGGGGCCCCAGAAACTAATAGTCCACATTACTTAAAAAATTTGGGTCTCCTGTATGAGCCTTTTTTAAATATTAACAATATATATATTTAATATAAAATAAAAACTATAGTTAATATAAAATAAAAATTAGAAGATCAATAAAGTATCATGTAGGCTAGCCGTAGCTGGTTGCAAAGTTAACACTATAACAGCTTAAGCTTCAGGGCCCCAGAAATGTACGTCCGCCACTGTTCAGGTAGATGCTTTTATTAATGTTGGTAGAATTACCGACAATTTGTTAGGTAAAAGAACACAAGTGCAACTAAAACGACATTTTATTGTGGCAACGTTTTGCTCTCCAGGAGCTTTGTCAAGCTGTTACAACATGTACTACTTCTGCTACTACCACAGATACTACAATTACTACCACTACCTCACTCAAATATATATATATATATATATATATATATATATATATATATATATATATATATATATATATATATATATATTTTAACAAGTCGGCCGGCTCCCACCGAGGCAGGGTGACCCAAAAAAGAAAGAAAATCCCCAAAAAGAAAGTACTTTCATCATCATTCAACACTTTCACCACACTCACACATTATCACTGTTTTTGCAGAGGTGCTCAGAATACAACAGTTTAGAAGCATGTATGTATAAAGATACACAACATATCCCTCCAAACTGCCAATATCCCAAACCCCTCCTTTAAAGTGCAGGCATTGTACTTCCCATTTCCAGGACTCAAGTCCGACTATATGAAAATAACCGGTTTCCCTGAATCCCTTCACTAAATATTACCCTGCTCACACTCCAACAGATCGTCAGGTCCCAAATACCATTCGTCTCCATTCACTCCTATCTAGCACGCTCACGCATGCTTGCTGGAAGTCCAAGCCCCTCGCCCACAAAACCTCCTTTATCCCTTCTCTCCAACCCTTTCGAGGACGACCCCTACCCCTCCTTCCTTCCCCTATAGATTTATATGCTTTCCATGTCATTCTACTTTGATCCATTCTCTCTAAATGACCAAACCACCTCAACAATCCCTCTTCAGCCCTCTGACTAATGCTTTTATTAACTCCACACCTTCTCCTAATTTCCACACTCCGAATTTTCTGCATAATATTTACACCACACATTGCCCTTAGACAGGACATCTCCACTGCCTCCAACCGTCTCCTCGCTGCTGCATTTACCACCCAAGCTTCACATCCATATAAGAGTGTTGGTACTACTATACTTTCATACATTCCCTTCTTTGCCTCCATAGATAACGTTTTTTGACTCCACATATACCTCAACGCACCACTCACCTTTTTTCCCTCATCAATTCTATGATTAACCTCATCCTTCATATTATTATTATTATTATAATCAAGGGGGAAGCGCTAAACCCGGAGGATTGTACAGCGCCTGGGGGGAGGATGTGGAAGGCATTCAGGCTTAATTCGGGGAACTGGAGCACAGATCCAATTCCCTAAATCAAGAGCCCCTCACCAACATCAAGGAACCTTCCCTGATGTGCTTCTATATATATATATATATATATATATATATATATATATATATATATATATATATATATATATATATATATATATATATATATATATATATATACACACACACACAAACACATGTTCGATAGGAGTGAATGGAGACGAATGGTATTTGGGACCTGACGATCTGTTGGAGTGTGAGCAGGGTAATATTTAGTGAAGGGATTCAAGGAAACCGATCACTTTTATATAGCTGGACTTGAGTCCTGGAAATGGGAAGTACAATGCCTGCACTTTAAAGGAGGGGTTCGGGATATTAGCAGTTTGGAGGGATATGTTGTGTATCTTTATACGTATATGCTTCTAAACTGTTGTGTTCTGAGCACCTCTGCAAAAACAGTGATTATGTGTGAGTGAGGTGAAAGTGTTGAATGATGAAAGTATTTTCTTTTTGGGGATTTTCTTTCTTTTTGGGTCACCCTGCCTCGGTGGGAGACGGCTGACTTGTTGAAAAAAAATGTATATATGTATACATATACATATAATGTGTGTGTGTATGTGTGTATTAGAGTGAGGTAGTAGTAGTAGTAGTAGTAATTGTAGTACTTGTGGTAGTAGCAGTAGTAGTACATGTAACGGCTTGACAAGCTCCTGGAGAGCGAAACGTTGCCACAATAAAATGTCCCTTTAGTTGCACATGTGTCATTTTTACCTAACAGGTGTACGTTTTTGAAGTTCGTCTCGTAACTGCACATTCGTTCAGTTTTACACGTACGTTTTGTAAAAAAAGTTTTGCTGTGATCTACATTTTACAATATTTCTTGTATATAAATGATCCCGAGGTTAGCTTAGGTAAGATTTGTTAGGAAACGGGACAAGTGTTTCCTGACGCGGGTCTTAGTCATATGATGACCCACAGCTGGAGTTTTTGGTCATGTGACCGAGGCCTTCCGCTGGCTTACCCCTCCACCTCTTTAAAAATTATGGTTATAATTATAACCATTTCATGTTTTTAATGGTTCAGAGAACCGACAAGTTGATAAATTAGACACATGTGCAACATTTGGGTATCTTTATTGTGGAAACGTTTCGCCACACAGTGGCTTCATCAGTCCTATGCCAAGAAGAATGGTGAAGATTGGACTGATGGAGTCACTGCGTGGTGAAGCGTTTCTACAGTCAAGATACCCAAGCGTTGTACAAGTGTCTAATTTATTAACAATGTTTGTTGAGGGTATATATATATATATATATATATATATATATATATATATATATATATATATATATATATATATATATATATGCAATAAGATCACAGTAAACAGGTGATTTCAGAATATGCAAAACAACCACTCTGAAAGAACAGAGAAATTCCAAGCGCTTTCGTGACTACTCACATTATCAAGGAATGTGAGTAGTCACGAAAGCGAGGAAGATTGAGGATTAGGGATTAACGAGGAAGACTGAGGACCTGGGACTAACGAGGAAGATGAGGATTAGGGATTAACGAAGAAAACTGAGGACCTGAGACTAACGAGGTAGGTGAGGATTAGGGACTAACAAGGAAGACTGAGGACCTGGGACTAACGAGGAAGGTGAGGATTAGGGATTAGCGAGAAAGATTGAGGACCTGGGCCTAACGAGGTAGGTGAGGACTAGGGATTAACGAGGATGGTGAGGACTAGCGATTAACGAAGATGATGAGGACTAGGGAGTAAGGAAGATGGTGGGGACTACCGATTAACGAGGGAGGTGAAGATGAGGGATTAACAAGGAATGAGTCCAGGTGTACCAGACCAGGATGTCCAGATGTACTAGACAAGCATGTCCAGGTGTACTAGATCAGCATGTCCAAGTGTGGTAGACTAGCATGTCCAGGTGTGCTAAACTAGCCAATAAGAACGACTGCAGCACCTGGTCGCTCCGACATCTCCTCTGCTAGCAACAGTTTATCAGTGACCACGTGTGCGGCATCAACAATCCCAGGTACACACCTGGTAGCAGCCCTGGGTAGGCAGCCTCCCGCCCTCCCCCTCCTCAGAAGCACATCCCCAGTGGCATCCCCAGAGTGGGCATGTGGCTGAGAGACGTAGCTGAATAGCAATTATTTACAAACCCACATTCATATGTCGCCTCATTCTCCAGTCCTTAGTGAACCATGGCTTTCTGCATGTTGATAAATGGGACACTTGTGCAACATTTGCGGGATCTTTACTCTGAAAACGTTTCGCCAGCCAATGGCTTCTTCAGTCTAGAGAAAGGTGGTAGATGGAGAGTTTGAAGTAATCAGTCCATCAGCCTGAAGTAGATGTGTTCCGTTTATCAGTCTTCATGGACTGAACACATTGTGTCCATTTCCTTCAAATAAAAGAGTTGTGTATGTTGTGGCTTTTGTTGAGTGTTGAGGAAGATCACGACTCGAAGGTCAGAAGAGCTTTGGAAAGATCTTGTAAATAATGGCTTGGTGTCGTGTGGCTTGGTGTCGTGTGACAGGGTTTCATGTGGCTGGGTGTCGTGTTGCTGAGTGTCGTGTGGCTGGGTGTCGTGTGACAGGGTTTCATGTGGCTGGGTGTCGTGTGGCTGAGTGTCGTGTGGCTGAGTGTCGTGTGGCTGAGTGTCGTGTGGCTGAGTGTCGTGTGGCTGGGTGTCGTGTGGCTGGGTGTCGTGTGGCTGGGTGTCGTGTGGCTGAGTGTCGTGTGACAGGATGTCGTGTGACTGGGTGTCGTGTGACAAGGTGTCGTGTGACAGGGTGTCGTGTGACTGGGTGTCGTGTGACTGGGTGTCGTGTGACAAGGTGTCGTGTGACAGGGTGTCGTGTGATAGGGTGTCGTGTGACTGGGTGTCGTGTGACTGGGTGTCGTGTGACAAGGTGTCGTGTGACAGGGTGTCGTGTGATAGGGTGTCGTGTGGCTGAGTGTCGTGTGGCTGAGTGTCGTGTGGCTGGGTGTCGTGTGGCTGGGTGTCGTGTGACTGGGTGTCGTGTGACAAGGTGTCGTGTGACAGGGTGTCGTGTGATACAGGTACAGGTACAGATAGGGTGTCGTGTGACTGGGTGTCGTGTGACAGGGTGTCGTGTGATAGGGTGTCGTGTGACTGGGTGTCGTGTGACTGGGTGTCGTGTGGATTAAAAGTTCATGGTTTCAATTGAGTTGCTGTAAGTTCGGGGAATTGAATTCAACAGGTAGAACATTAAACTCGAACATTTGCCAGACATAGAAATCCTGACTCGCTCTGTTATGTCGCAGTGATAAAAATGATGTCTGTTACTCTGGAAATGTATGTTCTCACTGGAAAGCTGCATCCCGCTGGTGTGAGAAAACATGTGAATGCCCGCTTTAACTCACACCTGGAGTTAGTCCTGTTATACTGGAGAAAATACCTGCGCCCTTTTGCCTAACATCTGTCACAGCAGCAGCAGCAGTAGTACTAGGTTAGGTTAGATAAGGTTCGTCAGGAAACAGGACAAGTGTTTCCTGACGCGGGTCTTAGTCATGACCAGCCGTTGGAACTTCTGGTCATCTCACCGGTCTACCCCTTTAAAAATTATGGTCATAGCTATAACTATTTAGTAAAAAAAATTGTACTACTACTATTATTACAATTCGCAAAGGACTGCGAAGGCTGTGACAAGGTATACGTCGGTTAAACAGCACATTCCATACAAACACGTCTCATTCAACGCATCATTGCAGGCAGAAACGACAACTTGAACCACACATGTATACAACACAGGAACTACTCCAACCAATTAATGAGATTCAATGACCCCCGCCTAGTGACCAGAGAAGCAAATTTCCGCAGACGTAAATGCCTTAAATCATCTTTAATCGCCATTTCAGACACCATTAAACGAAATAAAGTTAGCTTCGTCATTTCTGAGGTATTATCAAGAATGCTACTCAAAATAATAAACCCTGCCATGCCATCACATATACAACAAGCAGTCGACCAATTGTGTATTGGTAAGGTAAATAGAGGCACCAGAGGAGGCTATGTTAGCCAGGGAGCGTTCAGACCAGCCCACCAGAATCCTCCCCTACATGTTATGTGACATTATTGAACGTGAAGATGACCTAT
>NC_091341.1:14809414-14821914 GCF_038502225.1 Cherax quadricarinatus
GCCACTGTGTGGCGAAACGTTTCCTCAGTAAAGATACCCAAGTGTTGCACGTGTCTAATTCATCGGTTCTCTGAACATTTATCTACTTTCGTACGTTCTTATAAGATCGATCTACGCAGTTCTGACCTCTCTTATGTCGAGATCTAAGTCTTTATGCTTATGTTAAACCTATTCTAGGGTAGGTTAGATTAAAGTAAGTTTAGGTAACTTAGGTTCATTTGAGTTTGGTTGGGTTAGATTAGATTAGGTTACATTAGGGTTAAGATGGGATAGATTAGGATAGCCTGGGTTATTGTGTAATAAGACAAGAACCGCATATAAGTGTCATCTTCTGTAGTAATACGTTGTTTACATATGATTTACCTTCTTAATCTAATTTAAACCCGCAACCTCGATCTGTTTACACCTTTCAGTGCTCTCAAGTGTATGCAAAATCGCCTACAAACGCCTTGGTCGACTGGTGAATGTTTGTTGACCGGTAAATCAAATGTTATACTTTGTCTGAACCCTTCCTTCCCCTGCTCATGTATTGATCGTTGCATATCAACTGCTACTCTACCCACTCCTGAGGGTAATGTCACACCACTCAAACGTGTAAAACATGAAAATCGCTACATTCCTCTTATAGCCGGAGCTCGCATTCAGCGGCTCAGACGCCGAGGGAGAGAACAGCAGGTGTGTGGAATGCATTTCGGACAAGCAGGCAAGGCATAACAATACCCAGCGTCACGAAATATATACACCGAGAGATGTATGTTTCTTACTGTGTATAAACAGGGGATTTAGTTTAATCCCTATTTAAGGGATTAAAGTATTCTTGAGCACCGGTGAAAAGGTGACATGCAGCCTTAATGACCCTCGTGAGTCGATAGGCTTTGAACGCCGTTAACCAACCAACTAACCAGTGTCAAGTGCGAAACCTTGGAATGCACGAACAGTCAAAGCACAACAATAGCACACGTGTCAGATACATATTTAAAAGTTTCCGAGACACTTCCGTCACCTAAAAACAGGTTAGAATAACTTATATGATGATAAAATTCCAGTTCGATTTCTCTTTATTTATTCAGGAGATCGATGGCTTAGTTTTTAAGAGCATCGGTGCTGTCTTCTGAGAATGCCAATAGTTATGGTTGTAGCATCGATTGATAAGGTCTTAGCTATCACAGCAGTAACGACAACAACAACATTAGCAGCAGCAACAACAACAACAGCAGTAGCAAGCAACAGCAACAACAGAAGCATTTTCACTAGCAATTGTAGTAGCAGCAACAACAGCAGCAGAAGCAGTGCCACCACCACTGGCAACAGTAGCAGCAGAAGCACAGACTGCAGATACAGCACCAGCAGTAGAAACAGCAGCAAGCTGGCCTCAGGCATTTCCTGATTATTCAGTAAATGCCATAGTCTGACACACACATACTAATTCAGTAACAATATGAAGTACGCAGCCCCAGGGTGGAACACCCACCTGACAAGTCATGCGAGAAATCTAGAGAAAATCCAAAGACTTGCAACAATATTGAGCTCAGAGCTGAAGGTAAACATGTAGAGAGAGAGAGAATTACGACATACAAAATCCAAGGAAAGGTCATGTCGGTCTTAACGTAATACAGATCACAAGGTGATTAATTAGTCATCTGTTGAAGAATGAGACACTTGCGCAACATACGAAAATGTTTATCGAGGAAACGTTTCGCCACACAGTGGCTTCATCAGTCCAGTGCAAAGAAGAACGGTGTAGAAAGAGGAGTTTGAGGTATTCAGTCAGTCATCTGTATTGAGCTGTTTATCACCACTAACGAAGTACTGGAAGTAATCGAAATACTTGCGATGAAAATTTAAGACGCCAGAACTTTAAATCATTGTTCTTGCATAAAAAAAATCTCAAATGCAAATCCGCAGCAGGTTTTAAATATGGTTTAATGGAAAAATAAAACTCTACATTGAAAACATTGATAAACCTGATCCTTGAGAGCAGTATGAAGAATTAAACACATGTGCAACATCTAGTTATCTTTAATGTAGACGTTTCGCCATCCAAGCAGTCTTGCTCAGGAGGTCATTTAATGGTAGAATTACCGAATTACCGAAACGTTGGCACAATAAAATGTCACATTAATTGCATCTGCGTCCTTTTACTTAACACCTAAAATGGTGGTAGTTTCAGACTATGGAGCAGAGCTCTTCGCCAGGCTGAGGGACTGATTACCTCAAGACTACGTCTTGGAGGGTGATGGACTAATTACATCGTCTTCACATCTTTACTGCTTCTGCTTCCTCCTCCGAAGAAGCCGACTATGTAGGCGAAACACTTTGGTATCTTTATCTCCGAAACCTTTCGCCTACACAGCAAGCTTCTTCAGTCTAGTACAGAGATGACTAAAATTGGAGACAGAGGAAGCAGTTGAGAGGTTAAGATAATGTGATCAGTCTTGATGTATCAGTTTCCAGGCGGTCCGTTCCTCAGCCTTGAGAAACGTCCAAGGTTTTCGCCTATAGGCGAAATGTTTCGGAAATAAAGACATCGAAATGTTGCACAAGTGTTTTTGTTCATCTCGTCGTGAACATCAAAATGGTATCGGTATCGTATACCATTCTTTTGGTATTACATATTCACCTTCCCTGTGCATAGATACCCGAGTGTGAATATGATAATGGTATACAATACCGATAGGTATTGTATACTATTATATTGTATACCGATAGGTATTGTATAACTGAGTTTGAGTCGAGTGATTGGAACGATTCACAAATAACCCGCACCTTTGTGTGTTGGTGTGAGTTGTAAATGGTTCATGTCTGATCGAAACGTTTTCATAAACTTCTCTCTCCTATGTGCGGGTTAATTTTGTATAATAATTAATAATAATAATAATAATAATAATGAAAATGGTATTTATAAAATACCGACAAATTGTAGATTAAGACATGTGCAGCAGTTGGGTATCTACTGATGAAACGTTTCGCCTATACAGTAGCCTTCTCCAGTCAAATACATAGGGAGTAGAAGTAGTGAAATAAAGATGATGTAGTCAGTCCATCTACTCCCTCTGTATTTGACTGAAGAAGTCTACTGTGTAGGCGAAACGTTTCAACAGTAGATACCCAACTGCTGCACATGTCTTAATCTTCAATTTGTCGGTATTTTATACCATTTTCAACATAACTGTAAGACACTAGAGGACAACGGTACCTTGATACAGAGGACATCTTCCACTCTTCTTGTCTCTATTAATTATGACTGAACAGGGTTAGATTTCAGAGGGACCTGCCTTCCTACTTCTGCTAGTGAGCCTCGTCCCATGCATCGCCTTCGAGACCTTCAACCTCACCTTCGACAGTATTGCAACGCCATGCAAAGCCTTCATGTATGATACAACAAACATCCATGACCATGTATGAACCTGTCATCCATGTATGACACAACAAACATCCATGACCATGTATGAACATGTCATCCATGGATGACACAACGTGCCCATGTAAATCAAGTTTTGCAGTGGGTAAAGGAACACAGTATAATATTCAAAGAGGATTACCTTCAGCCACGGCCAGAAAATGTTAAGAAATGCATTTATTGTAAGCCAAAATGCGGTTAAATCCGAAGAATATATTTGACCTAAGGGTAACTGTCACAAGATGTCGCGTTCAAGGAACTCTGCTACAAGATCTGGCGTTCAAAGAACTTTGTCACAAGATCTGCCATTCAAGGAACTCTGTCATAAGATCTGGCGTTCAAGGAACTGTGTCACAAGATCTGGCGTTCAAGGAACTGTGTCATAAGATCTGGCGTTCAAGGAACTGTGTCACAAGATCTGGCGTTCAAGGAACTGTGTCATAAGATCTGGCGTTCAAGGAACTGTGTCACAAGATTTGGCGTTCAAGGAAGTGTCATAAGATCTGGCGTTCAAGGAACAGCGTCACAAGATCTGGCGTTCAAGGAACTGTCACAAGCTCTGGCGTTCAAGGAACTGTGTCACAAGATCTGGCATTCAAGGAACTTTGTCAGAAGATCTGGCGTTCAAGGAACTGTCACAAGCTCTGGCGTTCAAGGAACTGCGTCACAAGATCTGGCGTTCAAGGAACTTTCTCACAAGATCTGGCATTCAAGGAACTTTGTCAGAAGATCTGGCGTCCAAGGAACTGCGTCACAAGATCTGGCGTTCAAGGAACTGTCACAAGATCTGGCGTTCAAGGAACTTTCTCACAAGATCTGGCATTCAAGGAACTTTGTCAGAAGATCTGGCGTCCAAGGAACTGCGTCACAAGATCTGGCGTTCAAGGAACTGTGTCACAAGATCTGGCGTTCAAGGAGCTTTGTCACAATATCTGGCGTTCAAGGAACTGTGTCACAAGATCTGGCGTTCAAGGAACTGTCAAGATCTGGCGTTCAAGGAACTGTGTCACAAGATCTGGCGTTCAAGGAACTTTGTCACAAGATATGGCGTTCAAGGAACTGTGTCAAAAGATCTGGCGTTCAAGGAACTGTCAAGATCTGGCTTTCAAGGAACTGTGTCACAAGATCTGGCGTTCAAGGAACTTTCTCACAAGATCTGGCATTCAAGGAACTCTCACAAGATCTGGCATTCAAGGAACTTTGTCAGAAGATCTGGCGTCCAAGGAACTGCGTCACAAGATCTGTCGTTCAAGGAACTGTGTCACAAGATCTGGCGCTCAAGGAACTGTGTCACAAGATCTGGCGTTCAAGAAGAACGTTAATGTTACTAGAGAATATATGGGCTGGGTAGCAAGGAAAAAAAATACCATGGCAGTAGAGGCAATCAATTTATTTGTGCTCCCTAGATCTGGCATATTCCGCATTATCAATCTTATTTAAGCCAGTCAGAATTGAAGATTTGACCAATATACAGAGATCTTCACTGTTTTTATCACTCCAAATAAGACTTATATCCCTCAAATTTTACTCCTTGGGGGATACAAACCAGGAAGATGTGCAATACTTTTAAAGCTGGAAAAATCGCTGGAGGAACCGGTTTCAAATCTCCACACTGAAATTTTTCCTTACCAGGGGAGGAGGGGTGGGGGTAGTCCAAGAGCTCTGCTAAAATTGGTGTCCATGGGTTTTAAAACCCTCTTTATAAAAAAAGTGGTACTGTGTATAGACCATTAACTATCTCTGAAGGAGAGATAACTACTATAGCTATGGCTGTTTCTATGAGGGAAATTACCTGTAGACCCTTAGTAATCTCTGAGAAATTTACCTCCAATAGAGCCTTAACTATGATGAATGGTTTTGAAAACCAACAAGTTAAAGATTGAGACACTAATGCAACATATGGGAATCTTTATTGAGGAAACGTTTCGCCACACAGTAGCTTCATCAGTCCAATACAGAGTAGAAAGGTGTAAGGAGAGGAGGAGTTTGAGGTAATCAGTCCCACAGCCTGGAGTCGATGTGTTCAGTCCGTCAATGTACAAGATTACCTCAAACTCCTCCTCTCCTTACACCTTTCTACTTTGTATTGGACTGATGAAGCCACTGTGTGGCGAAACGTTTCCTCAATAAAGATTCCCATATGTTGCAGAGCCTTAACTATCTCTAAGAGGGAACTATCATTAAAGCCTTAACTATCTCTAAAAATTAACTTGATAGATTCCTTCAAATTACTGTTTCAGCCGAGCTGTGTTGATCGTGTCAGACTTGGTGGCACTGAGCACCAGCTGCCTGACTGACCAGGCAGCGTGGAGACCTGGTCCAGGACCGACCTACCAGGGCAATGATCTCCTAATCAATACACACGGGTTTTGTTTGCTTAATTCGTCAGGAGGTGCGTCCTAACACGGGTCTTAATCCTAAGGTGGCCCGTCTGAGGATCTCGAAGGAGATGTCGATCTAATTCAGCTGTTCTGTGGCTGCGATCAGGGTCTTGTTGTTACACACAGGTATACGACAGGTAGGAAGACCAACGTAGCCCTACCACCACTATCACCACCACCACCACCACCACCACCACCACCACCACCACCACCACCAACAACAACAACAACAACAACAACAACAACAACAACAACAACAACAACAACAACAACAACAACAACAACAACAACAGCAACAACAACAGCAACAACAACAGCAACAGCAACAACAACAACAACAAAACAACAACAATTCATATGCTGTTCATTCTTGAGGCTAAGCACTTAGTCACCAGAAATAGTTAATGCATTATGGATGGAGGAGCGGGGAGGAATAATGCATGACAACAGGAGGCATAGAAGGAGGGAGTGAGGGAGCCATGGAGGTGAAGGAGGCATAGGAGGAGGGAGCTAGGGTGGGGAAGGAGGCGTAGGAGTGAGGGAGCCATGGAGGTGAAGGAGGCATAGGAGGAGGGAGCCAGGGTGGGGAAGGAGGCGTAGGAGTGAGGGAGCCAGGGAGGTGAAGGTGGCATAGGAGGAGGGAGTCAGGGTGGGGAAGGAGGCATAGGAAGGAGTAAGGGAGCCAGGAAGGGAAAGGAGGCATAGGAGGAGGGAGGGGATGGAGGCATAGGAGGGAGTGAGGGAGGGGGGAAGGAGGCATAGGAGGGAGTGAGTGAGCTAGGGAAGGGAAGGAGGCATGGAAGGGGGGAGTGAGGGAGCCAGGGAGGGGAAGGAGGCGTGGAAGAAGGGAGTGAGGGAGCTAGGGAGGGGAAGGAGGCGTGGAAGAAGGGAGTGAGGGAGCTAGGGAGGGGAAGGAGGGAGTGAGGGAGCCAGGGAGGGAGAGAAAGGGCGCACCTTTCAAGCTAAACTTTTCAACTTGTTTCAGCCAGCAATGCTCGCTGTGCCAATCAGGGTGTCTTATTCAGGCAGTGATGGCTCTGCCAATCAGGGTGCTTCATTCAGCAATAATGGCTCTGCCAATCAGGGTGTCTCAGCAATGATGGTTCTGCCAATCAGGTTGTCTCATTCAGCAATGATGGCTCTGCCAATCAGGGTGCCTCGTTCAACAATGATGGCCCTGCCAACCAGGGTGTCTCAGCAATGATGGTTCTGCCAGTCAGATCGTATCATTCAGCAGCGATGGCTCTGCTAATCAGATCGTATCATTCAGCATTGATGATTCTGCCAATCAAATCGTCTCATTCAGCAATAACGACTCTGCCAATCAGGTTGTGCATATGCTCAGATTTGCTCCAGTGCTACAGAAGATCACAGGAATATCACAAAATTAATTTATTTCCTTTAAAGTAAATTTAGGTTGCTCTTAGAACCACATTGGCAAGATATATTCGAACAGTTCTTAAGATAGATTTGTGTATTGTTTATCAGTGCAAAGTTTAGGTTCGATGGTGCGGTCTGTGCTGGGTAGTTTGGTATGGCGATGGGGGATCCTCTTTCTACGGTCTTGGTAACTAGCATTCGAATTTGTGTGAAACCTTGTACTTTTGTTCTCTCATGTACTTTAGTTTACTGCCTTGTACTCTCGTGTATTGCCATGTACTCTTTTGTACTGCCATGTGCTCTCTTGTACTTTCATGTAATCTCGTGGTATTACCTTGTACTCTCGCATACTTTCATTTACGCTCCTAGTAATTCCATACACTCATGTACCACAGTTCTTCCATACATACCACAGTTCTACTATACTTACCACACTTATATTATACAATATCACAATTCTGCCATACAGAACCACAGTTTAACCATACAATATCACAGTCCTAACATACAGTATTACAATTGTTCCATATAATACCACAGTTTTACTATACCATAATTCCAGTCTCCCATATTATACCAAAACAATACCATACTGCAAGTCTACCATACAATACCATTTATACTACCATACCTTACCTCAGTTCTTCCCCACCCTACCACATTTCTTCCATGTTGTATCACAATTCTACCATGATATACCATCAGTTTCATCTACCATACCACCATGCTACTATCAATTTCATCTGCCATAGTACCATGCTACTATCGGTTTCATCTACCGTACTACCATTCTAGATTCATCTACCATACCACCACTCTACCATCAATTGCATCTACTGTACCACCATCAATTTCATCTACTGTACCACCATCAATTTCATCTACCATACCACCATCAATTTCATCTACCATACCACCATCAATTTCATCTACCATACCACCATGGTACCATCAGCAAGGCTAGTCACTGTGATGACAATACTTACGCATGCAGCGATATGGAGACGGAGGCAGTGATTAGCGTAACGACCACGGGGAAACGACAGGTGTTGGCTGCCATGGTAGTGCCAACGACTCAGTGGCACTATCGTAACGACCTGTCCACGACCCGGCTTCTTCTTAGAGCCGAGTTTGGCATGACTATGGTGTTGAGGATCGCCTCTGTGTGCTCACAGTATGTGTGTGTGTGTGTGTGTGTGTGTGTGTGTGTGTGTGTGTGTGTGTATGTGTGTGTGTGTGTGTGTGTGTGTGTGTGTGTGTGTGTGTGTGTGTGTGGCCAGTGTTCTCTAAGGACTGGTATATATTCCGTAGGCGCGATATTTACGCGCTGCGCTCGTGTTCTTTCGCGTGTGAGCACCTTCCTCGCGCTTAAATTATCGTCCCAGCGTTTTTTCAGAGTCCGTAGCACGCTTAATCTTACTGCTAAGTTTTGTACACATGCATAAGTTCACTGTTTTCACGGCATGTCACACTGCTTCCACGGCACGTCAGTGCTTCCACGAAATTCACTGCTTCCACTGCACGTCAGTGCTTTCACTAAACGTCACTGGCGCGACGATGTTTACTGCTCTTTTTCCTGACGTGTCTCGATAACTGGAGACATCACTGTCTAGGTAAGGTGCGTTAATTACGCTTCTGCCTTACCTGTTGCGTATTCCTCACACACTGAACGCCAGCCACACTACTTGCCTTCTACTGGTCAATTAAAGCACTCCAGTTCACCAGTGCTTCGCCCCTACACCACTGGAATTAGTGTCCACCGCGGATTTTCTTCACCATCACCTCCCCCTCACCACTGCAATGGTACCCGGCGTCCACCACTGTCACCAGTGTAGCAGTAGGCCAGTCATCACTTGACCCCCGGCGACGTAACCCATGTCGATCGATCTCACTCGATACGTCTAAATTTTTCAGCTCACGGGCGTCTGGGGGCGTTGAGACTTGCGTTGACTCAAAGCTTCCACACACACACACAAACACACACACACACACACACACACACACACACACACACACACACACACACACACACACACGCACACGCACACGCACTTTCCTTCCTTCTTGCCTTCCTTCTTCCGTTGTCGAGCACTTTTTCTGTCGATTTACTGGCAGGAGATATGTACGCTTATATACGCTAGAGTCGTGCCCAACGAAAGGAATTCACTGGCGGGAGGTATATATATATATATAGATATATACATACGCAGGAGTCGCGCGCTTCGACAGGTATGCTGGGGAGCGTATATGTGATTGTGGCAGGTTTGAAGCAAGCAGTTGGTGTGTAGTGGTGATGTAGTGGAGTGGTGAGTCTTCAGGGGTGGGCCAGTGTGGCGGTGGGCTAGTGTGGCGGTGGGTTGGTGTGGCGGCCGCGTTTGATGAGAGAATGTTGTACCCCGCTGGTGAGTTCAGCAGGTGTGGGCAGCACTGTGCGCTCTGCGTGAACTCTGCGTGCGTTCAACTCCGGCGCACGCAACTCTCAACCCTCCTCCCCAATCTCCCCCCTCCTCTACCTCCTCTCCATCTACACCTTTCTAATCACTAAAAGCCCATTGCATTTTCCACAATCAACTTACATACGATAGAAAGATAGACGTGGGTGTACGGTAAGAAACACACACACACACACACACACACACACACACACACTAACATCTTCCGTGACTCCAGGTGGGCAAAACGAATGACTCTCATTGGCCGCAGAGGCCTCCCTGGAAGGCCGAATCAACCAATCAGCACCGAGGGGGCTGCCCATCAGTTCTCAGTGTTGCCATGCCCAGCTGGCGGACGACCCCTCTCCTACAATACCTGAACGTCTTCATTGCCCTGAGCGCCATTGCCTATCGCCAGTCTTTACGTCAGACGTCAACACCAGCTAGTGAATGACGCTCCTGAGATAATTTATTTATAAAGTAGCGTTAATTAGGAGAGTAATAAGATAATAATTGGGAAGGAAGGCGGGAGGACCCGCCCACTTGACTCTAGCACTGCCCACCGTCATCTTCTTCAATCAACATCTTTTAACTTCATTCAATTTTTAATTTTCAACTTGGAGGAGTGAGATCTATTGTAGGGGTCTCCTGCGAGTTGTGATAGAAGGTACGAGGGAGGATACCTATGGCAGGAGAGAGAGAGGATACCTGCGGCAGGAGAGGGAAGGTACCTGCGGCAAGAGAGGGAGGATACCTGCGCAGGAGAGGATACCTGCGGCAGGAGAAGGATAGGAGATACCTGCGGCAGGAGAGAGGATGCCTGCGGCTGTGCAAGAAAGGTATACAATACCGACAAGATGAAAGTGTCTTAACTTTCATACTTGCGGCAGGAGAGGGATAGGAGATACCCGCGGCAGGAGAGAGAGAAGATACCTGCTGCAGGAGAGGGAAGATACCTGCGGCAGGAAGGAGAGGATGCCTGCGGCAGGAGAGTAAGGATACTTGTGGCAGGAGAGGGAAGATACCTGAGGCAGGAGAGGGAGGATACCTGCGGTAAGAGAGGGAGAATACCCGCGGCAGGAGAGGGAAGATACCTGCGGCAGGAGAGTAAGGATACCTGTGGAAGGAGAGTGAAGATACCTGCAACAGGAGAAAGATATCTGGGACAGAAGAGGGAGGATACCTGCGGCAGAAGAGGGAGGATAACTGCGGCAGGAAAGAGAGGATACTTGCGGCAGGAGAGGGAAGATACCTGCGGCAGGAGAGAGGATACCTGCGGCAGGAGAGCAAGAATACCTGTGGTAGGAGAGTGAGAATACCTGCTGCAGGATAGGGAAGATACCTACGGTATGATAGGGAAGATACCTGCAGGAGAGGGAAGATACCCGCGGCATGAGAATGAGGATACCTGCGACAGGAGAGGGAAGATACCTACGGTAGGATAAGGAAGATACGATCGGCAGGAGAGTGAGGATACCTGCGGCAGGAGAGGAAAGGTACCTGCGGAAGGAGAGTGAGGATACCTGCAGCAGGAGAGGGAAGATACCTACGGTAGGATAGGAAAGATACCTTCGGCAGGAGAGGGAAGATACCTTCGGCAGGAGAGGGAAGATACCTTCGGCAGGAGAGGGAAGATACCTTCGGCAGGAGAGTGAGGATACCTGAGGCAGAAGAAGAAAGATACCTGCGGCAGGAAAGTGAGGATACCTGCGGCAGGAGAGAAAAGATACCTGCGGCAGGAGAGGTAAGATACCGGCGGCTGGAGAGGTAAGATACCGGCGGCAGGAGAGGGAAGATACCGGCGGCAGGAGAGGGAAGATACCTGCGGCAGGAGAGGGAAGATACCTGCGGCAGGAGAGGGAAGATACATGGGGCAGGAGGGGGAAGATACCTGCGGCAGGAGAGAGGATACACGAGGCAGGAGAGGGGAGATATCTGCGACAGGAGAGAGAGGATACCTGCGGCAGAAGTAGGATCCATGCGGCAGAATAAGACAAATCCATGCGTCAGGCGCACACTATTACCCACCCAAGATCACACCTCTCCCCCCCCCCACCCACGACCTCACCTCTTGCCCACCCAGGACCACACCTCTTGCCCACCCAGGACCTCACCTCTTGCCCACCCAGGACCACACCTCTTGCCCACCCAGGACCTCACCTCTTGCCCACCCAGGACCACACCTCTTGCCCAACCAGGACCACACCTTTTGTCCACCCACGACCTCACCTCTTGCCCACCCAGGACCACACCTCTTGTCCACCCACGACCTCACCT
Organism: Cherax quadricarinatus; assembly: GCF_038502225.1. Classification (NCBI taxonomy): domain Eukaryota; kingdom Metazoa; phylum Arthropoda; class Malacostraca; order Decapoda; family Parastacidae; genus Cherax; species Cherax quadricarinatus. The sequence goes on from NC_091341.1 coordinate 14,821,285, forward strand.
CTTGCCCACCCAGGACCACACCTCTTGTCCACCCACGACCTCACCTCTTGCCCACCCAGGACCACACCTCTTGCCCACCCAGGACAACACCTCTTGCCCACCCAGGACCACACCTCTTGCCCACCCAAGACCACACCTCTTGCCCACCCAGGGCCACACCTCTTGCCCACCCAGGACCACACCTCTTGCCCACCCAAGACCACACCTCTTGCCCACCCAGGACCACACCTCTTGCCCAACCAGGACCACACCTCTTGCCCACCCAGGACCTCACCTCTTGCCCACCCAGGACCACACCTCTTGTCCACCCAGGACCACACCTCTTGCCCAACCAGGACCTCACCTCTTGCCCACCCAGGACCACACCTCTTGCCCACCCAAGACCACACCTCTTGCCCAACCAGGACCTCACCTCTTATTCACCCAGGACCACACCTCTTGCCCGCCCAGGACCACACCTCTTGCCCACCCAGGACCACACCTCTTGCCCACCCAGGACCTCACCTCTTGCTCACCCAGGACCACACCTCTTGCCCACCCAGGACTACACCTCTTGCCCACCCAGGACCACACCTCTTGCCCACCCAAGACCACACCTCTTACCCACCCTGGACCACACCTCTTGCCCAC
>NC_091341.1:14826914-14841914 GCF_038502225.1 Cherax quadricarinatus
AAGTATTGGGTGCAGATGTATTTCTTCGTCACGCACAAGATCACCCGTCATTTCTGTAATCACCTGTAAGCACTGTAACCAGAGCCATCTGGTGGTAGTGTCCTATCCTAGATTATCCAGTGACCGTTAGTGTGTATACTCTGGTATTCCAGCTTGTCAGAGGGTAACTGGGGATGGGTGATGGTTCGATTACCTTGTCTGTGGTAATCATTCCAGCCACTCAAACTCTTCCAGGTTGTCGGCTGGAAACAAATTTCGAATACAGAAATGTTATGAAATAATATCCGAAGTTTTTTTGTATTTATTTCTGGGTTCAGCCGTAGATGAGTATAGAATTTTGGGCAGGTCTCCTTACACTTGTCGCTCCTATTCGTAAATAGGTACCTAGGTGTTATAACTGCCAGTTGTGGGTGGCATCCTGGGGGAGTAGGGTTGGGTTTTGAAATGAGATGATTTAAGATAACAGCTCCCAGCCTGTAAATCTGATGGCGTATTTCATTATATATATATATATATATATATATATATATATATATATATATATATATATATATATATTTTTTTGCCAGACTAAAGGATAATTTTTTTTGAATACTAGATTCTAACTAGTTGCACCTAATATGTAAGCCCTAGCTTACAATACGCAGCATCAACAAGCACGTATAGAAGGTAGATCTATATGTGACTTGATAAAGCTCACTGTGTGGGCGAAACGTTGTCAATAAAGGATCGCATTATACTTCACTTGTGTCTACTTTTCTACAGTGTCGGTATTTTATATCATTCGTCTCCAACGTTTAGGACGTACAAGGAGCGAACAGAGAACGTACAAAGAGCATACAAGGAACGTACAGAGAACGTGCAGAGGTTGGCAGCTAGACTGCTCCCAGAACTCAGAATGATAAACTTTTAGAATGAAAATGATTTGAGTCCTTTGAAAGATAGAAAAACCAAGGGGGACATGGTAATAACGTATGAGATACCCAAAGACTTCGACAGGGCTGATAGAGGCAGACTGACGTGCGAGGCACAGAAAGCCTAATTAGAAGCTAAGAAAACAAATGAGCCACAGAGATGTTAGGAAATACTTTTTAGATTCGGAATGGTAAACCAGTGGAACAGAATAGATGAGGACGTGACGGAAACGCCATACACAGTTTCAAGAGTCGGCATGATAGGGTTCCACGAGGCCAGAAACCAGGTTAAGAGGCAGGGCCAGGAACCGAGTCTCGACCCCTACAAGCACAACACGGTAAGCACGTCAACAAATTCGTATTAACATTCTTCTATTTTTTCCTCCGTGCTCTGTTTTTTTTTTCTCAAGTTGGATGAGGACTTAATCAGGAACAGTTCTAAATTATTTCCGAACGTTGACCACTCAGAGTTGAGAGCTCTGATCTCCCGCTGTGAGCTGCCTCAGTTCACCTAGAAAAATATGTTTAAACGCTTCACTTATTGTAGAGTGTATGTTAAAACGCTTCAGTTATTGTAGAAAGAGTGTATGTTAAAACGCTTCAGTTATTGTAGAAAGAGTGTATGTTAAAACGCTTCAGTTATTGTAGAAAGAGTGTATGTTAAAACGCTTCAGTTATTGTAGAAAGAGTGTATGTTAAAACGCTTCAGTTATTGTAGAAAGAGTGTATGTTAAAACGCTTCAGTTATTGTAGAAAGGGTGTATGTTAAAACGCTTCAGTTATTGTAGAGAGTATGTTAAAACGCTTCAGTTATTCTAGAAAGGGTGTATGTTAAAACGCTTCAGTTATTGTAGAGTGTATGTTAAAACGCTTCAGTTATTGTAGAGTGTATGTTAAAACGCTTCAGTTATTGTAGAGTGTATGTTAAAACGCTTCAGTTATTGTAGAGTGTGTGTCAAAACGCTTCAGTTATTGTAGAGTGTGTGTCAAAACGCTTCAGTTATTGTAGAAAGAGTGTATGTTAAAACGCTTCAGTTATTGTAGAAAGAGTGTGTGTTAAAACGCTTCAGTTATTGTAGAAAGAGTGTATGTTAAAACGCTTCAGTTATTGTAGAAAGAGTGTATGTTAAAACGCTCCAGTTATTGTAGAAAGGGTGTATGTTAAAACGCTTCAGTTACTGTAGAAGTTATGTTCCAACACCTCGAATATTATAAAGAGAGAGGGAGAGAAAGAGCTTGTCTAACTACATGATGGTAAATTCAGTGCCAGAATTCCTAAGTGATGGAGGGGAAATAAATCACAGAGCGGGTGGGACTTGAACCCATGGCAGGTGAGTGCTAAAACTATGTCAGTGATGCAGGGGGCTGCGACCCCCGCATTATTACCGCCTGTTTACCCACCCTCAAGGTCAAATTTATGTAAACCTACAGTAATAATGGTAGAATTACCGACAAAATGCTAGGTAAATGGGCACAGATACTACTACTACTGTAACATTTTATTATGGCAACGTTTCGCTCTCCAGGAGCTTTGTCGAGGTAACAGGTTAACAAAGTTCCTGGAGAGCGAAACGTTACCACAGTTAAATGTCACATTAGTTGTATCTGTGTCCATTTACACTTAACATATGAAGTATCTTAACACTCAGTCAGGGCGAAGTGGAATAACAAAGAGAGTGTTACACGGTTGATAAACACATGTTGGACGCACATGTTAGAGACACGTGTTGCAGAAACATGTACACACGTGTTGCAGAAACATGTAGACACTTGTAGCAGAAACATGTAGACACGTGTTGCAAAAACACGTAGACACGTGTTGCAGACGATGTGCAGTGCCCAGGTGTGCTGTTGGCAGGTATGAAACCAGTGACACAGGCAGTGAAACTGCACGGGGCGAAACGTCGCTCAGAGTGAAACCTTCACCTCCAATCTCTTTCCTTGACTTCGTTTACGGCAAAACTTATTACGAAGAAAAGGCTCTTGTTAACAGTTAAATTTACAAACTAAAATCTGTTATATACAAGCTAAAATCTGTTTACAAGCTGAAATCTAGTATTTACATGATAAAGCCAATATTTACAAGCTAAAAGCTGTTATTTACAAGGGAAAATAAACAGCTAAAAGCTGTTTATATTTCGAAAGCTAAAAGCTTTTATTTACAACCTAAAAGCTATTTAGAAGCTGATGCTTTTATCTAGAGACTAAAAAGTTTTATCTACAAGCTAAAAGGTGTTATGTACAAGCTAAAACAGCTATTTACAAGCTGGTAATTTACCATCTCTCTTCTGTGCTAGACGCCACCATAACAGTTAACTGGAACCCAGGTACTTATTTACTAGAAGCCTCCTAAAAACTTAGGGTCAAGACTAGAGACTTTGGATCAGGATTAGAAGCTCTGATGCAGCTTGGGTTCATGGCTAGAAGGTTTGAAGCAGTCTGGGTTTATGACTGGAAGGTTTGAAGCAGCCTGGGTTCATGACTGGAAGGTTTGAAGCAGCCTGGGTTCATGACTGGAAGGTTTGAAGCAGCCTGGGTTCATGACTGGAAGGTTTGAAGCAGCCTGGGTCCGTGACTAGAAGGTTTGAAGCAGCCTGGGTTCATGACTGGAAGGTTTGAAGCAGCCTGGGTCCGTGACTAGAAGGTTTGAAGCAGTCTGGGTTCATGACTGGAAGGTTTGAAGCAGCCTGGGTTCATGACTGGAAGGCTTGAAGCAGCCTGGGTTCATGACTGGAAGGTTTGAAGCAGCCTGGGTTCATGACTGGAAGGTTTGAAGCAGCTTGGGTTCATGTCTAGAAAGTTTGAAGCAGCTTGGGATCATGTCTAGAAAGTTTGAAGCAGCCTGGGTTCATGTCTAGAAAGTTTGAAGCAGCTTGGGGTCATGTCTGGAAGGTTTGAAGCAGCTTAAGTTCATGATTAGAAGCTTAGGATCAGTATTAGAAGCTTTGATCGAGGTGAGGATTTTCTCTAGACTGGCTACCACGAGGTTGTTCAGGACTGCTACCTAGAGAAACTAGAAAGCGTGAAGCTAAGTTTAACAACAACAACAACAAGTGTTAGAAACTATAACATATTCAACACACGCAAAGAGGCATGTTTAATTAACGAGTAACATCACGTATGTTAAATAAAAACAGCTATTAACACTACGTACGTGTGTGTGTGTGTGTGTGTGTGTGTGTGTGTGTGCTTTATTCCGATGTACATGCTTATCAGTGTGCCTTTTTTGTGCGGTTAAATCCAAGAATTAACGTTTTTTTTAACCGTGTAACTTATGAGGATTTTTTACATAGCTGACAGATCACTAGATATGCAGGAGTAGTAGTGTATATTACCACAGGCTTAAAATTGTCTCTTCTTGCCCAAACACACTACTAAACACTACTGAACACACTACTAAACACACTACTAAACACTACTAAACACTGCCAAACACTACTGAACACACTACTAAATACTACCAAACACTACTAAACACTACTGAACATACTACTAAAACACTACTGAACACACTACTAAAACACTGCTGAACACACTACTAAACACTACCAAACACTACTGAACACACTACCAAACACTACCAGACTTGCTGCTGAACATACTACTAAACACTACTGAACACACTACTAAACACTACCAGACTTGCTGCTGAACATACTACTAAGCACTACTGAACACACTACTAAGCACTTCTGGACACACTACTCAACACTACTGGACACACTACTCAACACTACTAACACATTACTAAACATTACTAAGCACTACTGGACACACTACTCAACACTACTGGACACACTACTCAACACTACTAACACACTACTAAACACTACTAAGCACTACTGGACGCACTACTCAACACTACTGGACACACTACTCAACACTACTAACACACTACTAAACACTACTAAGCACTACTGGACGCACTACTCAACACTACTGGACACACTACTCAACACTACTAACACACTACTAAACACATCTCTGGCTTCTAGCAGTTTTAGTATTGCCTGTTATGGTCTCCAGACCAAAATAGGTCCTCCATGCATAATTTAAAATTAATTACCCTCTAATTTAGATTTTAATGAAGTAAAATTACGTTTATAATAGAAATAGTTTAATGTAACCAGGAGGATGCCGGAGGCTGAGGATTCCTGAGCATCTCTGTGAGATGGAACCACCAGGATGCCGGAGGCTGAGGATTCCTGAGCATCTCTGTGAGATGTAACCACCAGAATGCCGGAGGCTCAGGATTCCTCAGCATCTCTGTGAAATGTAACCACTAGGATGCCAGAGGCTGAGGATTCCTGATCATCTCTGTGAGATGTAGCCAACAGGATGTCGGAGGCTGAGGATTCCTGAGCAGCCCTGTGAGATGTAACCAACAGGATGCCGGAGACCGAGGATTCCTCAGCATTTTTGTGAGATGTAACGAGGAGAATCCCAGAGGCTGAGGATTCCTCTCAGCATCTCTGTGAGATGTAACCAGGAGGATGCCAGAGGCTGAGGATTCCTCAGTATCTCTGTGGGATGAATCTCTGTGATGTACCTCTTCATTTATGACCCCTCAAGGGAGGTTCCTTGATGCTGGTGAGGGGCTCTTGATCTAGGGAATTGGATCTATGCTCCGGTTCCCTGAATTGAGCCTGAATACCTTCCATTCCCCCACATGCGCTTTATAATCCTACGGGTTGAGCGCTCCCCCATGATTATAATAATCTTCATTTATGATTAATTTCCGTGAGACTAATCTGCATGATAAACCTCTGTATAATAAATATCTGTATTATGAAAAGTATGATGAATATTTATATGATGAATCCACGAAAGATGAATCTCTGTATGATGAATCTTTGTGTTACGAATTTCTGTACGATGAATGTATATTAAATCCCTGAAAGATAAATATCTGAATCTCCGTATGATAAATTTCTGATTATCTGTATGATAAATCTCTGAATCAATATGATGAGTCTGTATGAATTTGTATGATGAATCTCTATAGCTGAATCTCTGTGATGAATATCTGTAGCTAAATCTCTGAGTGATGATTCTGTGAAATGGATATCCCTATGATAAATTTCTGTATGATGAATCTATTTAGATGAATCTCTGGCTGATGAGTTTGTAGATGAAGGATCAGTCTCTGTAAGACCAGTCTCTGAATAATGAATTTCTGTATGATGACTGAATGATCAATCTGTATGATGACTCTGAATAATGAATTTCTGTATGATGACTGAATGATGAATCTATGTACGATGACTCTGAATGATGAATTTCTGTATGATAAAACTGAATAATGAATCTCTGTATGATGACCATGAGATTTTAAGAACTGTTCATAAATAACAAGTGTCTGTCACACAATGTTATAGATAACAAAGTGTCTGTCACTTGTTATACACAATGTTATAGATAACAAGGTGTCTGTCACTTGTTATACACAATGTTATAGATAACAAAGTGTCTGTCACTTGTTATACACAATGTTATAGATAACAAGGTGTCTGTCACTTGTTACACACAATGTTATAGATAACAAGGTGTCTGTCACTTGTTACACACAATGTTATAGATAACAAGGTGTCTGTCACTTGTTATACACAATGTTATAGATAACAAGGTGTCTGTCACTTGTTACACACAATGTTATAGATAACAAGGTGTCTGTCACTTGTTATACACAATGTTATAGATAACAAGGTGTCTGTCACTTGTTATACACAATGTTATAGATAACAAGGTGTCTGTCACTTGTTATACACAATGTTATAGATAACAAAGTGTCTGTCACTTGTTATACACAATGTTATAGATAACAAAGTGTCTGTCACTTGTTACACACAATGTTATAGATAACAAAGTGTCTGTCACTTGTTATACACAATGTTATAGATAACAAAGTGTCTGTCACTTGTTATACACAGTGTTATAGATAACAAAGTGTCTGTCACTTGTTATACACAATGTTATAGATAACAAAGTGTCTGTCACTTGTTATACACAATGTTATAGATAACAAGGTGTCTGTCACTTGTTATACACAATGTTATAGATAACAAAGTGTCTGTCACTTGTTATACACAATGTTATAGATAACAAGGTGTCTGTCACTTGTTATACACAATGTTATAGATAACAAAGTGTCTGTCACTTGTTATACACAATGTTATAGATAACAAAGTGTCTGTCACTTGTTATACACAATGTTATAGATAACAAAGTGTCTGTCACTTGTTATACACAATGTTATAGATAACAAGGTGTCTGTCACTTGTTATACACAATGTTATAGATAACAAAGTGTCTGTCACTTGTTATACACAATGTTATAGATAACAAGGTGTCTGTCACTTGTTATACACAATGTTATAGATAACAAAGTGTCTGTCACTTGTTATACACAATGTTATAGATAACAAAGTGTCTGTCACTTGTTATACACAATGTTATAGATAACAAAGTGTCTGTCACTTGTTATACACAATGTTATAGATAACAAAGTGTCTGTCACTTGTTATACACAGTGTTATAGATAAGGTGTCTGTCACTTGTTATACACAATGTTATAGATAACAAAGTGTCTGTTACTTGTTATACACAGTGTTATAGATAAGGTGTCTGTCACTTGTTATACACAATGTTATAGATAACAAGGTGTCTATCACTTGTTATACACGGTGTTATAGATAAAGGCGCCAGCTCTGTTCTACGCCTTGGAATTGTTCATGAGTGCGCATATTGCTCCTCCACGCGGTAATTAGTCATGTGCTAGAAAATACCCATTGCCTACTGAATTAGCACAGTGGTGACAAGTTGATGTTAACACGTGTTACAAGCTTTTGTTAAAGTGTGTTGTTAACGTTTGTTACAAGCTTTCGTTAACATGTGTTACAAGCTGTTGTTAACTTGTCTTAAAAGCTTTTGTTAGCGTGTGTTACAAGCATTTGTTGACGTGTTGCAAGCTTTCGTTAGCATGTGTTACAAGCTGTTGTTAACGTGTGTTACAAGCTGTTGTTAACTTGTGTTACTAGTTGTTAACGGGTCGAAAGCTGTTGTTAGCGAGTGTTACAAGCTGTTGTTAGCATGTGTTACAAGATGTTGTTAGCATGTGTTACAAGTTGTTGTTAGCATGTGTTACAAGTTATTATTAACTTGTGTCACAGGCTGTTGTTAACGTGTGTTACAAACTGTTGTTAACGTGTTACAAACTGTTGTTAACGTGTGTTACAAACTGTCGTTAACGCGTGTAACACTCAATTTGCTCATGAATACGAGATTAGGGAATAAACATGGAATCATGGCGTGTGTGCAAACTGTTTTTGTCACGCACATGCACGTAGCATACGCACACGACACACGCACACAACACATGCACACCAGACACGCACATGACACATGTAAACCACATACACAGACACATACACACAGAGGAGCTAAGACACGACCTCTGTAACCACAATTAGGTGAGTTCACACACACACACACACACACACACACACACACACACACACACACACACACACACACACACACACACACACACACACACGGATGACAGTGATGTTTGGTCTGAGAGACGGGAGGGTAGCTTCACTTCCCTGGATCAAGAACCCTTCAACATCATAGCACGTAATTAAATTTTGTGGGATTTTTGTGAACTTTAGTGACGTAAAACGAGGTTTTGTAAACTTTAGAGAGTTTTAGTAAGCAAAAAAAGAGACTGCGAAACTTTATGATGAAAAAAGAAAACAAAACTTCGTGAGCATTAGTGAGGAAAAAAATAAGAGGTTAGTGAAGCAACCAGTGTGAGAGAAGAACAATAACAGCACAGTAAACAACCAGTGTGAGAGAAGAACAATAACAGCACAGTAAACAACCAGTGTGAGAGAAGAACAATAACAGCACAGTAAACAACCAGTGTGAGAGAAGAACAATAACAGCACAGTAAACAACTAGTGTGAGAGAAGAACAATAACAGCACAGTAAACAACTAGTGTGAGAGAAGAACAATAACAGCACAGTAAACAACCAGTGTGAGAGAAGAACAATAACAGCACAGTAAACAACCAGTGTGAGAGAAGAACAATAACAGCACAGTAAACAACCAGTGTGAGAGAAGAACAATAACAGCACAGTAAACAACCAGTGTGAGAGAAGAACAATAACAGCACAGTAAACAACCAGTGTGAGAGAAGAACAATAACAGCACAGTAAACAACCAGTGTGAGAGAAGAACAATAACAGCACAGTAAACAACCAGTGTGAGAGAAGAACAATAACAGCACAGTAAACAACTAGTGTGAGAGAAGAACAATAACAGCACAGTAAACAACCAGTGTGAGAGAACAATAACAGCACAGTAAACAACCAGTGTGAGAGAAGAACAATAACAGCACAGTAAACAACTAGTGTGAGAGAAGAACAATAACAGCACAGTAAACAACCAGTGTGAGAGAAGAACAATAACAACACAGTAAACAACCAGTGTGAGAGAAGAACAATAACAACACAGTAAGTAAACAACTAGTGTAAGATAAGAACAATAACAACACGGTAAACAACCAGTGTGAGAGAAGAACAATAACAACACAGTAAGTAAACAACTAGTGTGAGAGAAGAACAATAACGACACAGTAAGTAAACAACTAGTGTGAGAGAAGAACAATAACAACACAGTAAACAACCAGTGTGAGAGAAGAACAATAACAACACAGTAAACAACCAGTGTGAGAGAAGAACAATAACAGCACAGTAAACAACCAGTGTGAGAGAAGAACAATAACAGCACAGTAAACAACCAGTGTGAGAGAAGAACAATAACAGCACAGTAAGTAAACAACTAGTGTGAGAGAAGAACAATAACAACACAATAAACAACCAGTGTGAGAGAAGAACAATAACAACACAATAAACAACCAGTGTGAGAGAAGAACAATAACAACACAGTAAGTAAACAACTAGTGTGAGAGAAGAACAATAACAACACAATAAACAACCAGTGTGAGAGAAGAACAATAACAACACAAACAACTAGTGTGAGAGAAGAACAATAACAACACAATAAACAACCAGTGTGAGAGAAGAACAATAACAACACAATAAACAACCAGTGTGAGAGAAGAACAATAACAACACAAACAACTAGTGTGAGAGAAGAACAATAACAACACATGTAAAGTAAATGGACACAAGTGCAACTAATGTGACATTTATTGTGGCAACGTTTCGCTCTCCAGGAGCTTTATCAAGCCATTACAAACAATACATGGACACAGAGGATATATAATGGCTTGATAAAGCTCCTGGAGAGCGAAACGTTGCCACAATAAATGTCACATTAGTTGCACTTGTGTCCTTTTACTTTACATATTGTCGGTAATTCTACCAACTTTATTACAATAACAACACAGTAAGTAAACAACCAGTGTGAGAGAACAGTAACAACACAGCAAGTAAACAGCCAGTGTGAGAGAAGAACAATAAAAACACAGTAAACAACCAGTGTGAGAGAAGAACAATAATAACACAGTAAGTAAACAACTAGTGTGAGAAGAATAATAAGAACACATTAAGTAAACAACTAGTGTGAGAGAACAACAATAACAACACAGTAAGTAAACAACTAGTGTGAGAGAAGAACAATAAGAACACATTAAGTAAACAAGTGTGAGAGAAGAACAATAACAGCACAGTAAGTAAACAACTAGCGTAAGAGAAGAACAATAACAACACAGTAAAGAACTAGTGTGAGAGAACAATAACACATTAAGTAAACAACTATAGTGAGAGAAGAAAAATAACACATTAAGTAAACAACTAGCGTGAGAGAACAGTAACACATTAAGAAAACAACTTGTGTGAGAGAACAATAACACATTAAGTAAACAACTAGTGTGAGAGAAAATGTAGGAATAAACCCTTGATATAAATTATATAAAACAGTTTTAAAAGCGTGTTCAAATTTAATGAAAAAAATAAATATACGAACTTTATTAAAAAATATACGAACTTGATTTCAAAAATAAAAATATAGAACTTGATTACAGAAGATGGAAACATTTTGATCTAAAATAGAATTTTAGATAAAAAGGGGAATAAATTTTTAATGACATTATTTGTTCATGTTAAATTTTGGGAGTGGGAAAAATGTCGATATATTTGAAGAATGTAATGAAAGTTGCCTTCAAATGTAATTAATAATGTAATATCACTTCTCTGTAGGGGAAAAAGGTAATGATTTTTTTTAGTGGTAAAAATTGTAGTTCCCTTCTGCCCACCTTCTTTCCTTCTCTCTTGCCCTTCTGTCTGCCCACCTTCTTTCCTTCCCTCTTGCCCTTCTGTCTGCCCACCTTCTTTCCTTCTCTCTTGCCCTTCTGTCTGCCCACCTTCTTTCCTTCCCTCTTGCCCTTCTGTCTGCCCACCTTCTTTTCTTCCCTCTTGCCCTTCTGTCTGCCCACCTTCTTTCCTTCCCTCTTGCCCTTCTGTCTGCCCACCTTCTTTTCTTCCCTCTTGCCCTTCTGTCTGCCCACCTTCTTTCCTTCCCTCTTGCCCTTCTGTCTGCCCACCTTCTTTCCTTCTCTCTTGCCCTTCTGTCTGCCCACCTTCTTTCCTTCTCTCTTGCCCTTCTGTCTGCCCACCTTCTTTCCTTCTCTCTTGCCCTTCTGTCTGCCCACCTTCTTTCCTTCCCTCTTGCCCTTCTGTCTGCCCACCTTCTTTCCTTCTCTCTTGCCCTTCTGTCTGCCCACCTTCTTTCCTTCTCTCTTGCCCTTCTATCTGCCCACCTTGTTTCCTTCTCTCTTGCCCTTCTCTCTGTCCACCTTTCCTTCCCACTTGCCCTTCTGTCTGTCCACCTTCTTCCCTTCCTTCTTGCCCTTGTCTTCCCACCTTCTCTCCTTCCCTCTTACCCTTCTGTCTGTCTACCTCTCCTTTTCTCTTGTCAATTTCTTTGCTCACATTCATTTACATTTCCTCCTTTATTTCCCCACTCCTTCCATATTCTTCCTCTCTATGTTCCTGTCTCTCTGCTTCGTTATCCAGTCTCACTTTCTCATCTCTATCCTCATTTTTTTCATTCTCCTTTTTCTATTGTCGCTTCTTTCTGTCTTCTACCCCCTATTCCTTTTTTTTTTATCTTACCCCGTTTTTTCCGTGCCCCTTATTCCCATTCCCCCTTCTCTTTGTCCTCTTTTCTCATTACATTTTATCTTTCCTACCATTCCATCTTTTTTATCCCTTATCTCTTTTTCTTCCCTATCCCCCTTTCCTTTCGCCTATCCTCCTTCCTCTCTCCTATTCCTTCCTCTTCCTGTCTCCTTTCCTCTCTTCTTCCTCACTCCTATGCCTTCTTCCTCTCTCCTATCCCTTCTTTCTCTCTCCTATCCCCTCATCTTCCTCTTATCCTCTCTCCTTTTTCTCTCCTATCCCTTCTTCCTCTGTCCTATCCCCTCTTCCTCTTATCCCCATTTCTTCCTCTTCTGGCCTATCCTTCCTTCTCGCTCTCTCCTGACCCACCTTACCTATCCCAACGGAGCAAAGTGTTACCCTAGCCTGGCTACACCTGTTATTTGGGACCAATATCGCAGTGGACCACCATAACGAAATTGAGGGAGAAATTGTCAATTATACACCAGAAGCGATGTACAGGGAGGAGGTGATATCCTCCCTGGAGGGAGGGAGGGAGGGAGGTGGGAGGATGGAAGGGAGGGAGGGTGATTAGCACTCATTTTTTTGTGTTAAACTAACTGCTAGGTATAACTGTTACTCCCAGTTAGACTGTTAAAGTTAGGATAGTAAAAGGTAAAACTCTCTTCCTTATTTAGCCTCCCAATATTTAATCTTTCTTATTTAGTCTAACCAATATTTAGTCTCTCCAATGTAGTAACTTGTGAGTTCATTACCTTTGTAACTTGTGAGTTCATTACCTTTGTAACTTGTGAGTTCATTACCTTTGTAACTTGTGAGTTCATTACTTTTGTAACTTGTGAATTCATTACCTCTGTAACTTGCTCAGCTATCAAAACTTTGAGGCCCAGTCCCTGGACCCATTATGTACCTCTGTAATCTTTTGACTACCGCCCACAGGATGGGTATGGGGTGCATAATAAACATATTAAACTAAACAATGTTTAGTCTTCTCAATGTTTATTCTTCCCAGTATTTAAGGAGATGAATGTTTTCTTCAGAGCAGCTTTGACTTCATGTAAACAAACAAACACACAAAAAAATCGTTGGAGGCCATTGTCTATCGAGGAAAATGTTTTGAAAAGTAGATAGGGTGTCATTTTGGAAATAAATCTGTTGTCTTCGAATACAAAGATGACTAAATATGGAGACAGCAGCAGAGGTGAAAAGGTAAGTATGATACGATCAGCCCATGATTTTTGAAGTGGTTTTGAGGTGATCAGTCCCTGAGCTGTGAGACGTGCTCAGCATCATAGTCTTGAACACGAACATGAAGGCGCAACGTCGTGACCGGAGCAATAAATAAATAACCCGCACATAGGAGAGACAAGCTTATGACGACGTTTCGGTCCGATTTGGACCATTTACAACTCATACTAACACACGAAGGTGTAAAATATACTGGCTCCCTCACCTTCGTGTCTTAGTATGACTTAACAAATCACACTAAGTTTCGGTCCAAGTCAGACCGAAACGTCGTCATAAGTTTCTCTCTCCTATGTACGGGTTGACTATAAACTTTTATTGTTATTATTATGGGAGCGCTAAACCCGTAGGGATTATACAGCGCCTGTGGCGGAGGGTATGGAAGGCATTCAGGCTCAGTTCAGGGAACTGGAGCACAGATCCCATTCCATGGATCAAGAGCCCCTCACCAGCATCAAGGAACCTCCCTTGAGGTGATCATAGTCATTTTATCATATTTAAAGTTCCATTTTCTGATGCTCCAACCAAAGGGAGTTAGCTTTTATAGTGGTAGTAGTAGTGGTAGTGGTAGTGACAGCAGTAGTAATAGTAGAAGTAGTAGTAATAGTAGTAGTAGAAGTAGTAGTAGTAGAAGTGGTGGTAGTAATAGTAGTAGTAGTAGTGGTGGTGGTGGTAGTAGTGGTAGTAATAGTAGTAGTGGTAGTAATAGTAATAGTGGTAGTAGTAGCAGTAGTGGTAGTAGTAGCAGTAGTGGTAGTAGTGGTAGTAGTGATAGTAGTGGTAGTAGTAGTAGTAGTGGTAGAAATAGTAGTAGTATTAATAATGTTTGAGTATATATGTAAGGCATTATTTTCAGAAGTACCACCTGTACGTCCTCATTCCTCATTCACGGTATGTGTGGTATCCCTGCTGGAGGGAGGGAGGGAGGATTGTGAGGGGAGGAGATGGGAGATGACCATGGTATCTACACATTATGACCACCACACAGTACTATGTAACATGATGCACACACACACAGCACCATGTAACTTGAACCCCCACACACGACCTTTTTAACCCGTCCTCTATTGACTGTTGACGGTCGGAGGGGATCCAGTGCCTTATATCTGAGAATAAGATGAAGTCTATCTCAGTATATATCTGGCAGGAAGCTGAAGTCTATCTCTGTGTGCATCTACATTTGATAGACTTTTTCTTTATAACTTTTTTAAGTGAAGCTCCGAACTTTGTGTGTGTGTGTGTGTGTGTGTGTGTGTGTGTGTGTGTGTGTGTGTGTGTGTGTGTGTGTGTGTGTGTGCGTGTGTGTGTGTGTGTGTGTGTGTGTGTGTTTGTGTGTGTGTGTTATTCAACACATGGAGTGATGGAGGCTTGATCCTCCGTCCGCTGATCGGCAGACACTCTATACCTGGATGATGTTCCGGGGGTCCCCGCCCCCGCGGTCCGGTCCATGACCATGATTCTTTTTCCTGACTAGAGACGTATTAGTTAATTCTAGACCGATCATCAACAACCTGAAAATGGTCATAGACCGTGATGACTTGACGGCTTGACGGTGTATCGAACCTCCTCCAGTTCCTGTGCTGACCCGCACGGGTTTAGCGCCACGGGGATCTTCAAAAGGACTTACTAATTATCACGTTGGTTACAGAGAGTGTTCTAAAAGAAGATACAAGGAGAGGTACAAAAGAGCGCA
>NC_091341.1:14846914-14909414 GCF_038502225.1 Cherax quadricarinatus
TAGTGACCACAACCCCTGCAAGGGACCACCTCAACCCCAGCTAGTGACCACCTCAACCCCTGTTAGTGACCACAACAAGCCCTGCTAGTGACCACCACTACCCCTGCTATTGACCACAACCTTTGCTAGTGACCACTAACCCTGCTAGTGATCACAACTGTTGCTAGTGAACACTGCTACCCCTGCTAGTGAACACCACTACCCCTGCTAGTGACCACAACCTTTGCTAGGGACCACCACTACCCCTGCTAGTGACCACAACCCCTGCTAGGGACCACCGCTAACCCTGTTAGTGACCACCAGTACCTCTGCTAGTGACCATCACAACCGCTGCTAGGGACCACGACTACCCCTGCTAGTGACCACCACAACCCCTGCTAGGGACCACCACTACCCCTGCTAGTGACCATCACAACCCCTGCTAGTGACCACTACCCCTGCTAGTGACCACCACTACCCCTGCTAGTGACCACTACCCATGCTAGTGACCATCACAACCCCTGCTAGGGGCCACCACTACCCCTGCTAGGGACCACAACCCCAACTAGTGACCACCACCACTACCCCAGGTAGTGACCACCACTAGCCCTGCTAGTGACCACCACAACCCCTGCTAGGGACCACCTCAACCTCTGCTAGTGACCCCCTCAACCCCTGTTAATGACCACCAAAAACCCTGCTAGTGACCACCACTACCCCTCCTAGTGACCACAACCCTTGCTAGTGAACACCGCTACCCTTGCTAGTGACCACCACTACCCCTGCTAGTTACCACAACCTTTGCTAGTGTCCACCACTACCCCTGCTAGTTACCACAACCTTTGCTAGTGTCCACCACTACCCCTGCTAGTTACCACAACATTTGCTAGTGTCCACCACTACCCCTGCTAGTGAGCACCGCTACCCCTGCTGATGAACACCACTACCCCTGCTAGGGACCGCCACTACCCCTGCTGGTGACCACAACCCCTGCTAGTGACCACAACCCCTGCTAGGGACCACTACCACTGTCAGCATAGTTGCTGATCCCTGTGTTATATAGCATAGCATATAGTATCATCCATGTGCTTTAGATAGGAGATCCCTTTTAGGCCTGTAACTTTGTGTGAGAGTTAATATCATTAGGTCTAGCTTGTTTAAAGAGAAGCAGTTACGACGTGTCCTCCTCGTTGAACCAACTACTGTAACCTCCCTTAGTGGAGTAGCTGGTTTCCTTCTGCGAGTCCGAGGTCAGACTTCGCTCACCTTTACTATCCAAGGCAGAGACTTTACTGCTGCTTTTCTTGTTGTCGACCAGATTACTTTCCCTGGTGACCTTCTACTGGGATTTGCTTCCATGCGAGACTTACGCATTGTGCTTGACCCGTACCGATGGCATGCCCAAATTGACGACTTGATCGTTCCATTCTGGGGTTACCAGCTTGGATCAGAAATCTGTCATACTGCTGCAGAGTATGATGTACGCATTAAGTCCTTACAAGCCAATGCATTCTCCAGTAGCGTACCCAAGCGGTCAGGCACTGGTAATTCTGTCACTCCCATCTGTGTTCCACCTACACCTTCAGACTTGCAGGATAGTGTTCCGTTGCCTCAAGTGTCCGAGGACACTCAGACTGCCTTGAGTGCACAGCCTATCCCTGCAATGACTGCTAGTTCGAGTAGTAGTTTCTCCACAGGGGATGCCTTGTCAGAAAACGATTACTTGAAACTAGTAATGCCATCTCTTGTTGATGTCACAGGCCGTCTGCATAAAGACGTCTCTGTTGCGGCTAGTGCTCTCACTAGAGTGTCTGTTATTGTTCCTAATGTTCCAGATGGTGATAACGTCCTAGTTGACAGTGATTCCTGCAAGGTCAAGGGTTTATTTGTTGAACCTACCTTACATGTTGTAAGAGACAGTAGGATCCATTTACTCCTTGCTAACACTTCGGGTCACAGTGTTCGTCTCAGAGCAAATACCAACCTTGTTGACCTAGTTCACTATCCTTACCCTGTTCAAGTACAGGATGACGTGCCACCTGACCAGTGGGTCGGTGCTATTTCAACAGTGGAGACCTCATCCACTCCGCTGGATCAATCCATCCCACCAGTTGAGGAGAAAGACTTAGCTCCCACTGATTTCCCAGACGAAGTCCAGCGCTTGTTGGCGCTGTTGAACAAACGTCGTACAGCCATTGCCTTACCAGGTGAGAAGATGGGTATAACGAACTTATTGTCCCATCGTATTCCACTTGAACCTGGTACTAGACCTATTTATATACCTGCGTACAGAATGCCCCATTCCCAAGTTGCTGTCACAGAGGAACTGATCAATCAAATGCTCAATGATGGAGTTATTGCACATAGCAGTTCACCCTGGAATGCGCCCTTGATCCTAGTGCCTAAGAAGGACGGCACTTGGCGCCCGGTGATTGACTTTAGGAAGTTAAATGCGAAAACCATTCCAGATCGCTTCCCACTTCCTGTACTAGGTGACCTTTTACGCAATATCGGAGATAACAAAGTCTTCTCAACCCTGGACTTGTTACAAGGGTTTTGGCAAGTCCCTCTTCACGAGGACAGCCAAGAGTTAACTGCATTTTCCACTCCCACTGGTCATTATCACTTCCTCCGTATGGCGTTTGGATTACGATCGTCTCCTATCACGTTCTCTAGACTCATGACCAACATCTTTAGAGGTCTTATAGGTAAAGCACTTATGGTGTACTTAGACGACGTAATCGTCATGTCCGAAGACGTGGACACACACCTGAAAAGACTTGATATGGTACTTGGCAAGCTTGAAGAAGCCAATTTAAAGATCAAACTGTCCAAATGTCAATTTTTCAGATCAGAAATTAAGTTTCTTGGTCACATAGTCACTCCTAGAGGGGTTACGACTGATCAAAGTAAAGTAACTGCAGTACTAAATTTTCCAACTCCCAAAACTGCTGATGCCGTAAGATCCTTTGTGGGCTTAGCAGGTTTTTATAGATCTTTCATTGCCAATTTTTCTTCCATAGCTGCTCCGCTAACTGAATTGCTTAAGAAAGATGCTCCTTTTGTTTGGACCTTCCATCAAGAAAAAGCATTCCAAACTCTAAAAGAAAAGTTAACATCTGCTCCAATTTTGAAATTCCCAGATTTTTCTAAGCCCTTCTATCTGACAACTGATGCTAGTTCAATTGGCATAGGTGCCGTACTAGCTCAGAAGACTGATGGCAAGTACAACGCAGTTGCATTTGCTAGCCGAGTCCTTACGAAGGCTGAACGTAATTATACAGTAACGGAGCAAGAAGCTTTAGCAATAGTATGGTCTTTAAAGCACTTCCGAGACATCATTTACCAGTACCCTGTTCATGTCTTGACAGACCATACACCACTGATACCTTTATTCCAGAACAAACAGCCTACTGGAAGGTTAGCCAGATGGACCTTGACTATCCAAGAGTTCAGTCCCACCTTTGAACATTTACCTGGCAAGTCGAATGTAGTCGCAGATGCTTTATCGCGACACGTTAGTGTAGTTACTGCAGATCCTCCAGTTACTGTCGAGGATGTCAAAAATGCCCAAAGAACAGATCCCATGTGGTCTGGTGTGATTCGATTCCTGCTCCAGGAAGATCTTATTCTTACTGTGAAGCCACCAGCACCCATTAGTGACTTTGTAATGAGCCAAGAATTACTGTATCGAACAGCCGAGTTGGGTACTCCAAGTAGAAGAGTGTACCAGTTAGTAATTCCACAGTCACTAGTGAACGTAGCTCTGCAGCTAGTTCATGATGCACCAGGTGTTGCACACCCTGGTATGGACCGTTCTGTGAAACAAGCCAGAATGAAATACTTTTGGCCACGTATGGCAACTGATATTTCCAAGTATGTTAAGAAATGTAGTGTCTGTATGTAACATGAAGGGAATGTCAATGGTCCTAATCCAATCCAAGTGTACCCAACCACTAGCGAACCGTGGGAAAGAGTTGCCCTTGATTTGTTAACCAATTTTAAATGTTCCCTCCAAGGCAACAAACATCTGTGTGTTATGGTAGACCATTTCACCAGATTTTGTGAGTTAGTTCCTATTGCAGATAAGACTGCAGAGACAGTAGCTAAAGCGTTTAAAGAACGCATTATCTGCAGGCATACCACCCCTAAGTCCTTAGTAACAGATAATGGAGGTGAATTCTGTAATGAGATTCTTGAAAATTTGTGTACTTTATACAAGATCTCTAAATCCACCATTGTTCCTCATCATCCTGCCAGCAATGGGTTAGCCGAACAAACCAATAAGAAAGTACTTGATGTCCTGAGAGCCACTATCAACTCCAATAGTGAAACTTGGGATGAAGTCATACCAGATGTCCAATGTGCCATAAATTCTGCTTACAATGCTTCAATAGGTGATACTCCACATTATGCATTGTATGGTGTAGACAAGCGTTTACCCTATGAGTTGTTATATTCCACTCCGAAACCTAATTACAACCCTGATGATTTCGTAGCAACTCGTACCAGCATGGCTCAAAGTGTTTTTAGAAGAATCCGTGAAACACTTCATAAATCAACAGCAGAATTTACTAGAGTAACTAATAGCCGTGCTAAGCCATCAAAAGTAAAAGTAGGTTCAAGAGTAATGCTGACAAATTTCAACAAAACATCCGCAAAAGTTTGTCGGACCTTATCGAGTTGTAGAACATATCTCTGGTAATAAGTATAAGGTTAGAGAAATTAGTACTGGCAAGTACAAAGAATCGCATTTAGATCATGTGAAATTAGTATGCGATGTTGATGATATTGCTACCCAGACTAATGTGACAGATGCTGAAAATCCTCTTGACTCTGTACCCTCTACCTCAAATACTCAATCAGATAACCAACCTGAATGTCGTTACTCCTTGCGTACTCGACAAGTAATGAGAAACCCACAAGTATCTTTTGTAGATACTCGTTCAGATCTCCCTCAGTCAAGGCATGTGTTAGCCATTGCAGAGGAATTCGATCCTCCCAGAGATGATAACCATTCTGCATATGTAAACCTCACCCTCGCAGAATTGGGTTTAAATGTACATAGTCGGTATAACTAGATGTCCGAGATGAAGTAAATTGTCAACTGTTTGTTATTAACTGATTAGTTTTTCAGAATTTTTTTTTTTTCGTATTCACGTTCCCTCCGTATTCTGAGAATTTGACAGTAATAGTCTGAGTGCACCAGATGCCTTTGCTGTTAATTTCACCTTGTATATATATATATATTTATTCTTCCTCAGAATCCGTAGAGTGCATGAATACAGATCGATCGATCAATTCCATCCGTATTGCACAATGATTTGTTCTTATAGTTTGTAATGCATTACGTTAAAACTCATTACGTTAAAAGTGATTACGTTAACACCCATTACGTAAAACTCATTTTTGTTAACATCCATTATGATACCATCCATTAGTTCTAAGTTATATATGAATTTGTTATTGTATAGAATCAGCCCAGAACCGCCTGCCTGTTCAGCCTATAAGATAGTAGTGTATGTCGAGACGACATACGTAACATGACCGAGCTGTCAGCATAGTTGCTGATCCCTGTGTTATATAGCATAGCATATAGTATCATCCATGTGCTTTAGATAGGAGATCCCTTTTAGGCCTGTGACTTTGTGTGACGTCACGGGATGCGCCATGTGTACGGTCGTACCTCTGCCTCCCTCTCAGTCGGCGTAGACATCCAGGCTAAGACAGGCAGAGGCTGGGCTCCACGTTCATCATCACAGTCTGACAATATATGTTACCATCCTACAAGTGTGTCTACCTTCAACCCTCGATATCTCCATTTAAGAACCCCTACGATACCACTGCTAGTGACCACAACCCCTGCTAGTGACCACAACCCCTGCTAGGGACCACCACTACCCCTGCTAGTGAACACTACACCTTCTAGTGACCACAACCTATGCTAGGGACCACCACTACCCCTGCTAGGGACCACCACTACCTCTGCTAGTGACCACTACCCCTGCTAGTGACCACCACTACCCCTGCTAGAGACCACCACTACCCCTGCTAGTGACCACAACCCCTGCTAGTGACCACAGCCCCTGCTAGGGACCACCACTACCTCTGCTAGTGATCATCACAACCCCTGCTAGAGACCACCACTACCGCTGCTAGTGACCACAACCCCTGCTAGGGACCACCACAACCCCTGCTAGGGACCACCACAACCCCTGCTAGGGACCACCACTACCCCTGCTAGGGACCACCACTGCCCCTGCTAGTGACCACCACTACCCCTGCTAGGGACCACCACTACCCCTGCTAGTGACCACAACCCCTGCTAGAGATCACCCCTACCCCTGCTAGTGACCACCACAACCCCTGCTAGTGACCACCTCAACCCCTGCTAGGGACCACCACTACCCCTGCTAGTGACCACAACCCCTGCTAGGAGAACAACAATACCCCTGTTAGTGACCAAGACAACCCCTGCTAGGGACCACCACTACCCCTGCTAGTGACCTCCACTACCCCTGTTAGTGACCAAGACGACCCCTGATAGGGACCGCTACTACCCCTGCTAGTGACCACCACTACCCCTGCTAGTGACCACCACTACCCCTGCTGGTGACCACCACTACCCCTGCTAGTGACCACTACGGCTGCTAGTGACCACCATTACCCTTGCTAGTGACCACAACCCTTGCTGGTGAACACTACCTTTGCTAGGAACCATCACAACGCCTGTTAGGAACCACCATAATCTCTGCTAGTGACCACCACAACCCCTGCTATTGACCACAACCCTTGCTAGTGAACACAACCCCTGCCAGTGACCGCTATCTCTGCTAGGGACTGCCACTACCCCTGCTAAGAACCACCACAACCCCTGTTAGGGACCACAATCCCTGCTAGTGACCACTACAACCCCTGCTAGGAACCACCACAACCCCTTGTTAGGGAACACCACAACCCCTGCTAGGGTCCAACTACTTCAGCTCATGCTAGGAACTACAACCTCTGCTAGGGATCACTACAACCCTTGCTAGGAACCACCACAACCCGTACTAGGAACCACCACAACCCCTGCTATGAATCACCACAATCCCTGATAGGAACCACTACAAGCCCTGCTAGGGACCATCACAGTTCCTGCTAGGAACCACTACAACCCCAGCTAAGGGCCACCACAATACCTCCTAAGACCATCCACCCTCACCTTTGCTAGGGACAGGTCGGTCATGGCGTAATTAAAAATTGCTGCTGCTGTCCTCCCAGGTGGTAATTAGCCCCGCGGGGTAATTAGCCCCGGCAGGTGTAACCACACCAAACAGCTTAATGAGATATGGTCACTAATTCTGGGGTCATCACAGAAAAAATTCCGCCTAATTAGAAATCTTTGTTTCGACTGATTGGTTAATATCTTGAGGTGCCCCTCAGTGCCCAAGGAGGTGGGGCATACTCTACCCTGAATCCCCATATAGGTGATGCCTCGTCTTCTGGTTTATGTCCTCTTCCATATCACTCTTGTATATAATAATAATAGTAATAATAATAATAATAAAAATAATAATAATTAATAATAATAATAATAATTGATAGCGATGTAATGAAGTTATATAATATAATAATTCCAGTGAAAAATAAAACGTTGGTTATTTAAGAGAAAAAATGTAGTGTAGGCTCGCTCCTTCGTCCGCTAATAGTTAGGAGGAAACGAAAGGAGAGGAGGAAACGTGGCGACACGGCAAAAATTTCGTAGAGACGTTTCGAGCACCGATAAACAGGGAGAAATAGAATAGAAAGGTTCAGTCACAGGTTTAAGAGTAATTGCCGTGTATACCTGGAGGGTATTCCAGGGGGTCAACGCCCCCCCAACCGCGCGGCCCGGTCCATGACCAGTCCTCGCGGTGGACCAAAGCCTGATCAACCATGCTGTTACTGCTGGCCGCAAGCAACCCGACGTACGAACCACAGCCCAGCTGGTCAGGAACTGACACTAGACGTCCTGTGCTACATTGCTCGGTACAAGGAGTGCTGGAGGCTTGAACCTCCGTCTACTGTTGTTGTTATGAGTGAATCAGCTCCCTGCCTACCCTGCCGCTGCCTACCCTACCCTCATTGCCTTGCTCTCCCTCCCGTGACTGACACCACAATGATGCCACTAATCACCCTGTGTGTGTTAATAGCCCTTGCTATTAGAGCAGAGGTAATTGCTTGTCACCTGTTAGGCAGCAGCTGGAACACTAATTCTTCATTGTTCGTGATGTATGATCACTGTGTGTGTGTGTGTGTGTGTGTGTGTGTGTGTGTGTGTGTGTGTGTGTGTGTGTGTGTGTGTGTGTGTGTGTGTGTGTGTAGTTGACCCAGGTACCTCCTTAATAAAAGGTGAAATAGTTAAAGAGGTCAACAAAGGTCTTAACCTTGGTGGTTGGTGGGTCTGGTTTTTGTTAGCTGTAATGTAAGGTTTAGTGAAGTGTTGCTCACTAATGTTAGTCATGCTGCTGATACACTTTAATTCACTGCTTATCCTTGTATGTAAATGACCCATCTCTGCTCCCTCCCTCTCTCCCACACCTGCACCCCCACCCATCCCTACATCCACTCCTTAATGCTTCCACTCCTTCCCACACACCCACCCCTGCATCCACTCCTTTTTACCTACTCATCCCTACATTCACTCCTTCCCACCCACCCACACCAACATCCACTCTTTCCCACCCACCCACACCAGTATCCACTCTTAAACACCCACCCACACCAACATCCACTCTTTCCCACCCACCCACACCAACATCCACTCTTTCCCACCCACCCACACCAGCATCCACTCTTTCCCACCCACCCACACCAACATCCACTCTTTCCCACCCACCCACACCAACATCCACTCTTTCCCACCCACCCACACCAACATTCACTCTTTCCCACCCACCCACACCAACATCCACTCTTTCCCACCCACCCACACCAGCATCCACTCTTTCCCACCCACTCACACCAACATCCACTCTTTCCCACCCACCCACACCAGCATCCACTCCTTCCCACCCACCTACACCAGCATCCACTCCTTCCCACCCACCTACACCAGCATCACCAATTACAGATGACCATCTGAGGTATGATAACAGTTCTTGGTTTACCAAATAAACTATTGTTTTTTTGCGAGGGATGAATCGACTACACTTAACCAGAATCAATCTTTGCTGGAAATTTTCAATGTCTTTCTTTTCCACCATCTACTACCATTTGAAGTTAATTCTGCAGGTGATTTTGTATTGATGGTGGTGAACGTATACGAGCAAGACTGTATATTTGGTCAAGTTAAAGAAGTATTGTTGCAATTGACGATAATATAATCCTTATTTTAGGTATTAAATTGTTCTTGTCTGGTGTTGGTATTAAAGGTGTCTCGTAGCTAGATCACTCAGCTCACACACTGAGGTTCGTGGCTCGATCCCGGGTACGCCTGGAAAACATTAGGACGTGTTTCCATAAAGACACCTGCTGTCCGTGTTCACCCATCAGTAAAATAGGTACCTGGGTGTTAGTTGACTGGTGTGGGTCACATCTTGGGACAAAATTGACCTAATTTACCCGAAATGCCCTGTCTAACAAGCGGCTGTCTATATAGTAGTATGTCATTGATGTCAGCTAGGACTGTACACCTTGTACATGTACTTGTAGAAATATATTATTATTATTATTATTATTATTATTATTATTATTATTATTATTATTATTATTATTATTATAACTTGTCACTTTCACGAAACAAGTGTAGTAGATAAGATTTAAACCCCATTAACCAGCCATCTAAAGAACTCCATCGCATCACTAAATTTACTGTTTATTGATGCTAAGTTTAAAAGTTAGTGGATTGAATAAGTTAGTTTACCTCAGTTGTATATATATATATATATATATATATATATATATATATATATATATATATATATATATATATATATATATATGTGTGTGTGTGTGTGTGTGTGTGTGTGTGTGTGTGTGGTGCGCTGAAGACCTGGAACCAACATAGGAGCATTAAGGCAGCATAGCAACATAGGGAGGCATCAGAGTAATGAAGTTGTCTGGTTCTGTGAGAGTCATAAACACAGCGTGAGATCTCCACATAAAGGAGGAGGAGAAGGAGAAGGAAAGGAGGAGTATGTAATGGATGAGGTAGAAGAATAAGAAGAGAAGGGAAAAAAAAGAAACGAAAATATGAGTTAAACAAGAAGAGAAGGAAGTTATGGAGAAAGATGAAGAAAAGGAGATGTAAAAGGAAGGGAAAATGGGAAAAAAAGGTAAGTAATGAAAAGGAGAGAATAATAAACATTATACAAGTATTATGAACTGGCTTTTGAAAACGTGGCTGTTTGAAGGGGGGGGGAGAAAGAAGGAGGGTGGGGGAGGAGGTGTAGGAAGGAGGGTGGGGGAGGAGGTGAAGGAAGGAAGAGGGAAGGAGAGGAAGGGGGTGAGGGAGGGGAGGGAAGGAGGGTAGCAACATCGTGTGAGGTCGGGAACCTTATTGGAAGATGGAAAGGAGTGGGGTGAAGACCTTTCTTTTCTCTATTCTGACGCCTTAATTAACAGTGTGTGTGCTGCATCGTGTTCAGTTCTGGTTTACTGCTAGTGTTTCACACACACACACACACACACACACACACACACACACACACACACACACACACACACACACACACACACACACACACACACACACACACACACACACACACACACACACACACACACACACACACACACACACACACTCACACACTCACACACACACACACACACAAAGGCTGCACTGGGGCACAACTCAACACTGGGAAGGAGCAGAGAAAAGTTCAATTTAAGTATATCAATGAAAGCGTTAACCTTCTTTTCTTGGCTCGACAGATCCATCCTCCGCCTCCCCCTCCTCCTCTTCCACGTTTACCATTTACCAGTTAGGGGGTATAACAGTATCAGGTTAACCCTTAATCAGGACTCCCACCCTTTCCTTTTTCCCCTTTGTTTACAGAGGCCCTGAGCTATTCACCCTTTACATCCTACTACCTACTCCCTCCTTCAAATTCTAATCATGTCAGGACTGCTAAAGAGGAGGTAAGGCAGGCTTTGACAGCGTTAGTTTACTTAGAGACTCATTCTAGGGAGATTGAAATTAGAATTCTAGAATTTAGATGGTTTAGGCTTGTGTGTTGGAGACTATGACAAGATATACTTCACTGAAACACAAACCTGGCTTGTGTATGTTACATGGTGGTCTGTATGTTACATGGTGGTCTGTATGTTACATGGTGGTCTGTATGTTACATGGTGGTCTGTATGTTACATGGTGGTCTGTGTGTGTGTTACATGGTGGTCTCTGTGTATGTTAAATGGTGGTCTGTGTGTATGTTAAATGGTGGTCTGTGTGTATGTTACATCCTGGTCTGTATGTTACATGGTGGTCTGTGTGTGTGTTACATGGTGGTCTGTGTGTATGTTACATGGTGGTCAGTGAGTATGTTACATGGTGGTCTGTGTGTACGTCACGTGGTGGTCTGTGTGTACGTCACATGGTGATCTTTGTGTGTTACATGCACGTCAGTGTGTGTTACACGTAATTTCTGATTGCCTGTATAGGCCTACAGAAGCCTGTAGAGTCTCCAAATGATTTTCGTCCCTCTTTGGCGATGAAGTAGAATTTGGTTTCGCTAAGTAAAGGCAAACTTAGATTAGACTTAGCTAAACATACCCCTGTTTTATATCTGCAATGAAACCTACATAGATTTTGAAAGTACTTGTGGTATACAAAGATCGTCAGTATCCCCTCGCAGTCAGAGTATATCAGAGGATATGAAAAACAACCACGGGGGCAGTTGAATGATAGCTCTAGGCCTTTCGTGTTACAATCAACACATCATCAGAAGCTTGCAATGTAGCAGAAAAGAGGAGGATGTCCTAGCAAATACGATCACAGGGAACGCCTTTGTGATCGTATTTGTTGGATCTCCTCTCTTCTGCTACATTGCAAGCACCTGATGATGTGTTGATTGCAACACGAAAGGCCTACAGCTATCATTCAACTCTCCCCGTGGTTGTTTTGCATCTTATATCGCTTGTTCGCGACATTCGCATAACACAGGATATATACAACGAAATGTATACTTCTCTCATATACACTGAGAGTTCACTTCAGAGTATTCTCGTCTGGTGGTGAACAGATTACGTGCAGCCTTAATATCCCTCGTGTAGTCGATAGGCATTAAACCCTATTAACCAACTAATATGAGAATTCTTAAGGTTGACACTGGATTGAGTGGATACCTATACTCTCTTCTTTGAGGAGATGCTCAATCCATCCTACATGTTGAGCCTATCCAATTCCAAGCTCAACCTTTCCAGTACTGTCAAGGCACCACACTTAGCTACATTTCGCGGACAGTGAGAAGACAGCTTCTGTACCACAAGACGGGTAGCAACCAGCATCTATACTCTGGCTATACCCTTCTCAAGAACATCACTTCCCCTGAGATCATTTATTCTCAAAATGACTCTAGTCTGGAACACTTTCGTACAGCACAACAACAACACTGATGAAATAAACTCTAAATCTCTAAACCACAGCTGGCTCCAGTCCCTGACTCACAGCTTCTCCATTCTCTGACCCACAGATGGCTCCAGCTGTGGGTCAGCTGGAGCCATCTGTGGTTCTCATAACAACAAAGATAATGCTAGGGTAAAGCGTTGAAGTGAACTGAGGTAAATGAAGGTGGGAACTCTTAACCTAACCCTGTAAATACTCTTAGCGCTGCAGGCTGGAATGGTTAACACCTAGAGTGGTAACCTCACTTAAACTCATCTAGACGAGTGAGTGACTCAGGAATTAGAATTAATAGAATTTCTAGAAAAAGTCTCCGTTAGTAACTCACTTAAATGCCTAGAAATGTTCCCTTTTGCTCTCTTGAAGGGTAGAACATTGCCTTGATGCTGGGGAAGAGCTGTTGATGTAAGGTGGGTGGGTGGCTTGATACTGATGAGGAGACAGGATAGTGAGTGACCCAGAGGGAATCGAATTGTGATTTGCGTATTTAATATCTTTTGGGCAATACCAATGAGCCGTGGGAACTATAGGAGGAAGGGAGGTCAGGTGGAAGGAAGGGGGAAGAGGGATGGAAGGGGTAGAAGAAATGGAGGTAAGATGAAAGGGAGGATATGAAATTGAGGAGGATAGTCTGAAGGGAAACGAGAGAGGTGAAGTGGAAAGAATGGAATGGAAGGAGGATGGGTGAAGATGTAAGGGAAAGACTGGTGGGAAGTCCAGAGGAAGGAGGAGGAATGGATCTGCCAGGGGTCTGCCATCACCTGGACAAATCCCGTTACGTGGAACTGATCCCTGGCGACAACCCTGCCAATCTCTATCAGCCCTGACACACACACACACACACACACACACACACACACACACACACACACACACACACACACACACACACACACACACACACACACACACACACATGCTCACACACACATGCTCAAACACACACATGCTTACACACACACATGCTCACACGCACACCGATAAAACAGGCCTAGTGTCTAATCGACATGTGCCTGGGTCAAAATGGTAACTAACACACACACGCATGCACGCACGCGGTGGTACACATATGGCTTATTAAACAAGAGTGACGAATTCAAAGAACGAATAGCAGCAATAACTTTAGACATCATAGCTATCACAGAGACAAATCTGACTGGCATGAAGTCAGATGCCATATTCCCAGCAGCATATTAAATGACAGGTAAAACAGGAATCACGTGAGCCGGAGGTGTGGCACTAACTATCAGAAACCAGTAGAGTTTTGAAGAGATGAGAGATAAACGGACATGAGGCAAGCGACTACATCGTGGGCACACTTAAGACTAGGGGACCCAAAAGTAGTAGCAGTTGCGGTGATATACAACCAGTCACTTAACAACAGGATACCAAACAGGAATATGAAAATAATAAAGCAATGGGTAACACCATAGCAGAAGTAGCACGGAGAGCACATGGGGCTAAAGCTATACATAACTGGGCTATTTCATCTACAAAGAATCAGACCGGGAGAACTGGGGTTCACATGAGAACCCAGGAACGTGGAAGGCTAACTTGATGGAGGTGGGTAGGGAATTTTTTTTTTGTGTCAGCGTGTTAAGGACACAAGAGAAAGTGAGAGAAAGAGAGAGAGATGAGCCAGCAAGACTAGATCTAGGATTTACTGCAAGTATATGTTATGTGATATAGAGCAAGAGAAGTTCCTGTATGATAGCGATGATGCAGAACTGAATTGTTTGAGAAGTAAGAAACTGGTACTCGGTGGCACAGCTAGAAACTAAAGACAGATGAGTCACAGGGATGTTAGGAAGTATTTCTTCAGTCTCAGAGTGGTCGGGAAATTTAATGACCTCACTGAAGAAGTGGTGGAAGAGTCTGTTCTTCAAACTTACTTAGTTTTAAGAACAAGAATGATAGGGCTTCGAGGTTAAGAAGGAATGAGCCTAGAAAGTAGCATGTTGAGAAGGAATGCCAGGAGATAAGACTCGACACTTGCAACTCCATACAGGTGAGAACACGAACACACACACACACACACACACACACACACACACACACACACACACACACACACACACACACACACACACACACACACACACACACACACAAAACGCAGGAAGCACTACATACAAAGTATGTAAGGCCCACCACACGCTAAGTGATTCGTCAAAACTTTCCCAAATCACCTGAATTAACTACGGTGTTGCCCAGGGCCAGACCTGAGAGCCTCCTCCAGTGTTGTGGAACCAATCAGCTGTTGTAGGACAGCCATTACTACCCCTGGCCCCTACCAAACCAGCAGTTTGTATACTCTGCCAATACCTAACCGAATTCCTGCCTCTGTCAGTAAATTGGTTACGGTGAGGGTAGGAGAGAGAGAGAGAGAGAGAGAGAGAGAGAGAGAGAGAGAGAGAGAGTTGCTTTTCCTTATATCCTTCCTGAGAAGGAAAGATGGGAGAGATAGGAAAAATGAAAGGAAAGAGGGAGATAAGAGGTCAAAGGGAAACTGGATATAAAATAGGAGGAAGTGAAGGAAAAGGAGTTGAGTTTAGTTAGTTTCAGTGTGCACCCACATACCCATCCTGTGGGTAATAGTCATCAGATACCCATGTGTTGATAGTCACCACATACCATATTGTTGATGGTAGTCATCAAATATCCATCCTGTGGGTTGTAGCCACCACATACCCATCCAGTGGGTGGTAGTCACCACATACCCATCCTGTGGGTGGTAGTCACTACATGCCCATCCTGTGGATGGTAGTCACTATATGCCCATCCTATGGGTGGTAGTCACCACATACCCATCCTATGGGTGGTAGTCACCACATACCCATCCTGTAGGTGGTAGTTAAAAAATTACAGACACATAATGGGTCCAGGGACTTTACCTCTACATTACAGAGCCACATGATGGGTCTAGGAACTGTACCTCAGCTTTACAGAGGCACATAATGAGTCCAGGGACTGTACCTCAACATTACAGAGGCGCATAATGTGTCCAGGGACTGTACCTCAACATTACAGAAGCACATAATGGGTCCGGGGACTGTGCCTCAACATTACAGAGGCACATAATGGGTGCAGAGACTGTACCTCAACACAACAGAGGCACATAATGGGTCCAGAGACTGTACCTTAATACTACAGAGGCATATAATGGGTCCAGAAACTGTACCTCAACACTACAGAGGCACATAATGGGTCCAGAGACTGTACCTCAACACTACAGAGGCATATAATGGATCCAGAGACTGTACCTCAACACTACAAGGGCATATAATGGGTCCAGAGACTGTACCTCAACACTACAAAGGCACATAATGGGTCCAAAGACTGTACCTCAACACTACAAGGGCATATAATGGGTCCAGAGACTGTACCTCAACACTACAAAGGCACGCAATGGATCCAGAAACTGTACCTCAACACTACAAGGGCATATAATGGGTCCAGAAACTGTACCTCAACACTACAAAGGCACATAATGGGTCCAGAAACTGTACCTCAACACTATAGAGGAATATGATGGGTCCAGAGACTGTACCTCAACACTACAAGGGCATATAATGGGTCCAGAAACTGTACATCAACACTACAGAGGAATATAATGGGTCCAGAGACCGTACCTCAACACTACAGAGGAATATAATGGGTCCAGAGATTGTACCTCAACACTACAAAGGCACATAATGGTCCAGAGATTGTACCTCAACACTACAAGGGCATATAATGGGTCCAGAGACTGTACCTCAACACTACAAAGGCACACAATTGATCCAGAGACTGTACCTCAACACTACAAGGGCATATAATGGGTCCAGAGACTGTACCTCAACACTACAAATGCACATAATGGGTCCAGAAACTGTACCTCAACACTACAGAGGAATATAATGGGTCCAGAGACTGTACCTCAACACTACAAGGGCATATAATGGGTCCAGAGACTGTACCTCAACACTACAAAGGCACATAATGGGTCCAAAGACTGTACCTCAACACTACAAGGGCATATAATGGGTCCAGAGACTGTACCTCAACACAACAAAGGCACACAATGGGTCCAGAAACTGTACCTCAACACTACAAGGGCATATAATGGGTCCAGAAACTGTACCTCAACACTACAAAGGCACATAATGGGTCCAGAAACTGTACCTCAACACTACAGAGGAATATGATGGGTCCAGAGACTGTACCTCAACACTACAAGGGCATATAATGGGTCCAGAAACTGTACCTCAACACTACAGAGGAATATAATGGGTCCAGAGACCGTACCTCAACACTACAGAGGAATATAATGGGTCCAGAGATTGTACCTCAACACTACAAAGGCACATAATGGTCCAGAGATTGTACCTCAACACTACAAGGGCATATAATGGGTCCAGAGACTGTACCTCAACACTACAAAGGCACACAATGGATCCAGAGACTGTACCTCAACACTACAAGGGCGTATAATGGGTCCAGAGACTGTACCTCAACACTACAAATGCACATAATGGGTCCAGAAACTGTACCTCAACACTACAGAGGAATATAATGGGTCCAGAGACTGTACCTCAACACTACAAGGGCATATAATGGCCCAGAGACTGTACCTCAACACTACAAAGGCACATAATGGGTCCAAAGACTGTACCTCAACACTACAAAAGCACATAATGGGTCCAGAAACTGTACCTCAACACTACAGAGGAATATAATGGGTCCAGAGACCGTACCTCAACACTACAGAGGAATATAATGGGTCCAGAGATTGTACCTCAACACTACAAAGGCACATAATGGTCCAGAGATTGTACCTCAACACTACAAGGGCATATAATGGGTCCAGAGACTGTACCTCAACACTACAAAGGCACACAATGGGTCCAGAGATTGTACCTCAACTCTACAAAGGCACATAATGGTCCAGAGATTGTACCTCAACACTACAAGGGCATATAATGGGTCCAGAGACTGTACCTCAACACTACAAAGGCACATAATGGGTCCAGAAACTGTACCTCAACACTACAGAGGAATATAATGGGTCCAGAGACCGTTCCTCAACACTACAGAGGCATATAATGGATCCAGAGACTGTACCTCAACACTACAAGGGCATATAATGGGTCCAGAGACTGTACCTCAACACTACAAAGACACATAATGGGTCCAAAGACTGTACCTCAACACTACAAGGGCATATAATGGGTCCCGAGACTGTACCTCAACACTACAAAGGCACACAATGGATCCAGAGACTGTACCTCAACACTACAAGGGCATATAATGGGTCCAGAGACTGTACCTCAACACTACAAATGCACATAATGGGTCCAGAACCTGTACCTCAACACTACAGAGGAATATAATGGGTCCAGAGACTGTACCTCAACACTACAAGGGCATATAATGGCCCAGAGACTGTACCTCAACACTACAAAGGCACATAATGGGTCCAAAGACTGTACCTCAACACTACAAAAGCACATAATGGGTCCAGAAACTGTACCTCAACACTACAGAGGAATATAATGGGTACAGAGACCGTACCTCAACACTACAGAGGAATATAATGGGTCCAGAGATTGTACCTCAACACTACAAAGGCACATAATGGTCCAGAGATTGTACCTCAACACTACAAGGGCATATAATGGGTCCAGAGACTGTACCTCAACACTACAAAGGCACACAATGGGTCCAGAGATTGTACCTCAACACTACAAAGGCACATAATGGTCCAGAGATTGTACCTCAACACTACAAGGGCATATAATGGGTCCAGAGACTGTACCTCAACACTACAAAGGCACATAATGGGTCCAGAAACTGTACCTCAACACTACAGAGGAATATAATGGGTCCAGAGACCGTTCCTCAACACTACAGAGGCATATAATGAATCCAGAGACTGTACCTCAACACTACAAGGGCATATAATGGGTCCAGAGACTGTACCTCAACACTACAAAGGCACATAATGGGTCCAAAGACTGTACCTCAACACTACAAGGGCATATAATGGGTCCCGAGACTATACCTCAACACTACAAAGGCACACAATGGATCCACAGACTGTACCTCAACACTACAAGGGCATATAATGGGTCCAGAGACTGTACCTCAACACTACAAAGGCACATAATGGGTCCAGAAACTGTACCTCAACACTACAGAGGAATATAATGGGTCCAGAGACCGTACCTCAACACTACAGAGGAATATAATGGGTCCAGAGATTGTACTTCAACACTACAAAGGCACATAATGGTCCAGAGATTGTACCTCAACACTACAAGGGCATATAATGGGTCCAGAGCTGTACCTCAACACTACAAGGGCATATAATGGGTCCAGAGACTGTACCTCAACACTACAAGAGCATATAATGGGTCCAGAGACTGTACCTCAACACTACAAGGGCATATAATGGGTCCAGAGACTGTACCTCAACACTACAAGGGCATATAATGGGTCCAGAGACTGTACCTCAACACTACTAGGGCATATAATAGGTCCAGCGACTGTACCTCAACACTACAAGGGTATATAATGGGTCCAAAGACTGTACCTCAACACTACGATGGCATATAATGGGTCAAGAGACTGTACCTCAACACTACAAGGGCATATAATGGGTCCAGAGACTGTACCTCAACACTACAAAGGCATATAATGGGTCCAGAGACTGTACCTCAACACTAGAAGGGCACATAATGGGTCCAGAGACTGTACCTCAACAATACAAGGGCATATAATGGGTCCAGAAACTGTACCTCAACACTACAAGGGCATATAATGGGTCCAGAGGCTGTACCTCAACAATACAAGGGCACATAATGAGTCCAGAGACTGTACCTCAACACTAGAAGGGCACATAATGGGTCCAGAGACTGTACCTCAACACTACAAGGGCATATAATTGGTCCAGAGACTGTACCTCAACACTACAAGGGCATATAATGGGTCCAGAGACTGTACCTCAACACTACAAGGGCATATAATGGGTCCAGAGTCTGTACCTCAACAATACAAGGGCACATAATGGGTCCAGAGACCGTACCTCAACACTACAAGGGCATATAATGGGCCCAGAGACTGTACCTCAACACTACAAGGGCATATAATGGGTCCAGAGACTGTACCTCAACACTACAAGGGCATATAATGGGTCCAGAGACTGTACCTCAACACTACAAGGGCATATAATGGGTCCAGCGACTGTACCTCAACACTACAAGGGCATATAATGGGTCCAGAAACTGTACCTCAACACTACAGAGGAATATAATGGGTCCAGAGACAGTACCTCAATACTACAGAGGAATATAATGGGTCCAGAGATTGTACCTCAACACTTCAAGGGCATATAATGGGTCCAGCGACTGTACCTCAACACTACAAGGGCATATAATGGGTCCAGAGACTGTACCTCAACACTACAACGGCATATAATGGGTCCAGAGACTGTACCTCAACACTACAAGGGCATATAATGGGTCCAGAGACTGTACCTCAACACTACAAGGCATATAATGGGTCCAGAGACTGTACCTCAACACTACAAGGGCATATAATGGGTCCAGAGACTGTACCTCAACACTACAAGGGCATATAATGTGTCCAGAGACTGTACCTCAACACTACAAGGGCATATAATGGGTCCAGAGACTGTACCTCAACACTACAAGGGCATATAATGGGTCCAGAGATTGTACCTCAACACTACAAGGGCATATAATGGGTCCAGAGACTGTTCCTTAACACTACAAGGGCATATAATGGGTCCAGAGACTGTACCTCAACACTACAAGGGTATATAATGGGTCCAGAGACTGTACCTTAGCACTACAAGGGCATATAATGGGTCCAGAGACTGTACCTCAACACTACAAGGGCATATAATGGGTCCAGAGACTGTACCTCGACACTACAAGGGCATATAATGGGTCCAGAGACTGTACCTCAACACTACAAGGGCATATAATGGGTCCAGAGACTGTACCTCAACACTACAAGGGCATATAATGGGTCCAGAGACTGTACCCCAACACTACAAGGGCATATAATGGGTCCAGAGACTGTACCCCAACACTACAAGTGCATATAATGGGTCCAGAGACTGTACCCCAACACTACAAGGGCATATAATGGGTCCAGAGACTAGGCTACAAAGTTTTGATAGCTAAGCAAGTAATGAGTTATTTATACAGACATGAATTCAGTCACAGGAGCATCAGTGTGTAATCTATGAGCTACTTCACCAAGGTATGGCTCAGTTAGGACATATTTATGTGATAAAGAATTGTTTATAAGAGGCAAAGTTAGGTGCTTTACCAGAATACCAGATAATATGTCACTGTGAATAAAATATACCTTGACATTTCTTGAACATTTGTGAGTTAGTTGTCTCTGAATTCATGAATTTTTTCGTGTTGTAGCGCATAATGGCGCAGTGTGACGATAGTTCCTCCGGTTGATGTTATGTGTAGTTACGTCTGTCTACATCAGCTGAAGGAACTTGGGAGCCATATTTGCTAACACATCCAGGGGCTAATACATCCTACACTACAGCAGCTGTAAATTCTTACTCTGCTCAAATGTGTACCACAACACAACTTGCAAAACTCTCTCCTCACTAAGAAACATTCTGCAACCCCCCCCAGCCCCCTCCCCTCACCCTCGAGAACTCCTCCAAATACCCCTTCCCCGAAAGGCTCTCCACCCCCCTATCTCGAATATTTCTCTAAACGCTCTCCTTAAAAAACTCCAGCTAATATCCTTCTCATAAAAAAAAATCCTTTTAAACACCCCTCTTAAAAAAATAAACTCATTGAAATACCCGTTCCCCCCACATTTCCTTCCCTTCCCCACTCATCCCCCCACCCCATAACTACCACGATACATAAATTTCTTAAAGACTAACAAAGGTCCCCAGAAGACCAATATGACCATCAAATGGCGGAGGGTAAGATTAGTGAAGAATCTGATGTGGTCTTTTATATATATATATATATATATATATATATATATATATATATATATATATATATATATATATATATATATATATATATATATATATATATATATGACAGTATTCTGAGGCAGATTTTTACGAAAGTACTTAACCTTACTCTAGAAGACGGGCAGTGGAACCAAGCTACACTTCCAGTCAGACTAGGAGGCATTGGTGTCCGCAAGTCATCACAGATTGCGTTACCTGCTTTTCTGTCCTCGTGTATTGCATCCAGAGAGCTTGTAGCAGCGATTCTCCCTGAACATCTTAGGGACAAGATAGGAGTCCAGGACCAAAAATTCATTGACGGAGCAATGATCTGGGGTAATCTAACGGGCTCTGGAGCCAGACTTGCTCCCCCCAACAACTATAAACAATCGCACTGGGATGGTCCAATAGTGGAAAATATTGCCTCAACAATGCTTCAGAGTGTGTCAGGGAAGGATAGAGCCCGCCTCCTGGCAGTGAGAGCCCCTCATGCTGGGGACTTTCTGTTGGCTGTTCCCAACTCCAGCCTTGGCACACGTCTCGACCCACAGACCATCCGCATCGGTGTTGCCCTTCGACTTGCCGCCCCTATTCTCGCCGAACACAGGTGTATTTGTGGCAGTGAAGCAGCAGACCGATTCGGGTACCATGGTCTTGTGTGCCGTAAATCCGAGGGAAAGATTGCAAGACATGAGGAGGTTAATAACATTATCAAGAGGAGCCTCACAACAGCTGGATGCCCAGCAGTAAGGGAGCCACCCCACCTATGCAGATCTGATGGCAGCCAGAAGCGTCCAGATGGTATCACCCTTCAAGCCTGGACAGATGGGAAGCAGGTGGTGTGGGACTATACATGTGCATCTACCTTGGCTGATACCTATCTCCAATACACCAGGGAGGAAGGAGGGGCAGCTGCCAGCTTCAGGGAGTCCCAAAAGTCTAGAAAATATGGAGAACTTGCCCATCATTACATGTTTGTTCCCATAGGCTCAGAGACCCTTGGCTCATGGGGAAAGAGTGCATCTAAATTCCTTAAGGAGCTGGGAAAAAGACTCATCAGGGTAACTAGGGATCCCAGGGCAGCTAGTTTTCTGTTCCAGCGGCTCAGTGCGGCTGTTCAAAGGGGTAATGCCTGCTGTATTTTGGGCACACCCCCCAGCTCTGAGGAGCTGGATGAGATTTTCACCTTATAATCGGTGATACACACGTAACAACATGTACCGTATATGCCACCTTTATATCAATAATGTATCTCTTAAATCTTCTGTACCATATGTAATAAAATATTCCTATTAGTAAAAAAAAATAAATATGAAAAGATGGGGTGGTAGGGGAAGTGGAATATTCAAACGGCTTCAGGAAGAAATCCAAATATTTTTCCTTGAAGCCTTTTTATCCACTTCTCCGAGGCTATGGGTCCCACAATTTACACCAGAGGTGGACCCCATCCTATATATATACATATATATATATATATCTATATATATATATATATATATATATATATATATATATATATATATACATATATATATATATATATATATATATATATATATATATATATATATATATATATATATATATATGCAATAAGATCACAGTAAACAGGTGATTTCAGAATATGCAAAACAACCACTCTGAAAGAATAGAGAAATTCCAAGCGCTTTCGTGACTACTCACATTATCAAGGAACTATGAAAGTAAAGCATCCAAGGAAGCTATATAAGGGGTCTGGCCAGCACCTCACTATCAGATCCCACAACGGTTAAACACCTGACGCGCGCCGACCCAACTTGGATAGGTCCTTTGTGGGGTGAGTTGTGCAAAGGACCTATCCAAGTTGGGTCGGCGCGCGTCAGGTGTTTAACCGTTGTGGGATCTGATAGTGAGGTGCTGGCCAGACCCCTTATATAGCTTCCTTGGATGCTTTACTTTCATAGTTCCTTGATAATGTGAGTAGTCACGAAAGCGCT
Organism: Cherax quadricarinatus; assembly: GCF_038502225.1. NCBI lineage: Eukaryota > Metazoa > Arthropoda > Malacostraca > Decapoda > Parastacidae > Cherax > Cherax quadricarinatus. The sequence goes on from NC_091341.1 coordinate 14,870,469, forward strand.
TGGAATTTCTCTATTCTTTCAGAGTGGTTGTTTTGCATATATATATATATATATATATATATATATATATATATATATATATATATATATATATATATATATATATATATATATACATATTTATATATATTATATATATATATATATATATATATATATATATATATATATATATATATATATATATATATATATATATGTCGTGCCGAATATGTAAAACTGGTCAATTAGCAAGAACTCATTTAAAATTAAGTCCGTTCTAAAATTTTCTCTTATACGTTTAAAGATATATTTTTTTCCATTAATGTTAATGTAAAAAAATTTAATTTTGCACCAAAAGAATCTTAGAAAACTTACCTAACCTTATTATAACAAGAACAATTTATTTTAGCCTAACCCAACTAAATATATTTTAGATTTGTTTGCAATAATTTAATACTAAACACACACAGTGAAATATATTTTTTTCGTTAGGTTCAGAATGATTTTGGCGAAATTATTGCATACACAAATTTTCGCTTGTTCTATATGGCAAGATGAGAGTTGCTATTTGAGCCAAGATCGCAAGTTCTGCCTATTCGGCACGACATATATATATATATATATATATATATATATATATATATATATATATATATATATATATATATATATATATATATATATATATATATATATGCAATAAGATCACAGTAAACAGGTGATTTCAGAATATGCAAAACAACCACTCTGAAAGAATAGAGAAATTCGTGACTTCGTGAGTAGTCACGAAAGCGCTTGGAATTTCTTTATTCTTTCAGAGTGGTGGTTTTGCATATATATATATATATATATATATATATATATATATATATATATATATATATATATATATATATATATATATATATATATATATCAATAAGAACACGGCTCTAGCCAAGGATTCGAACCCATGTTGTACTGGCCCGCCATTGTGAGCGAGAACCACATGACGCCTTAAACCACAGGACCACACACTCCTACAAAAGTTAAAGCACCCAGCCAAGCTAGGTGTGTTACTCTTGGTCCGAGGACATACAGAGGTGTGGGAGCTTTCAAGCTAACTTCATTCTCATCCTTGTTTGGTGTACTAGCCTCACGAGCAGCATATATATATTATTGTAACCACGAACGAGTAGTATTGATCAATAACTGCACTGCGCTAGCCAAAGATTCGAACCCATGTTGTACTGGCCTGTCACAGTGGCTGGCCAGTGCAACATGGGTTCGAATCCTTGGCTAGCATAGTGTTATTGATCAATACCACTCGTTCGTGATTACAATAATTGTATATATATATATATATATATATATATATATATATATATATATATATATATATATATATATATATATATATATATATATATATATATATATATACATATATATTGTGAGTAGTCACGAAAGCACTTGGAATTTCACTACTCTTTCACAGTGGTTGTTTTGCATATATGTATATATAATATATATATATATATATATATATATATATATATATATATATATATATATATATATATATATATAATTTATTTCCACACCATATGTACCCTGAGATAGTACTCTTGTATCATGAGGTACTCCGTGTGTACCGTGCATTTCACCTTTAAAGCTAGCCCCCTACGGGTTTAGCCTTTCTCCGTGAATATAATAATAATAATATTATTATTATTACGAAATAATAATAATAATAATAATAATAATAATAATAATAATAATAATAATAATAATAATAATAATATTATTATTATTATTATTATTATTATTATTATTATTATTATTATTATTATTATTATCCTAAAGCACATGATAGGTAACAAAATTATTATAGCCTATCCTATCCTAACTTAATCTAAAGAAACCTAAATTTATTTAACAATACAACGTAACCTAATATTACCTAATTAAACTTAACTAACCTAATTCAGTGAAATATTCAGTTGCAATGACTTAATTAACACTACCATCACCAGTATCGGCGCCGTCGCCAGCGCCGTCGGCACGTGACCACTCGCGGCAGTCTCTCTCAGGATTACCTGATCGGTTGGGATAATCTCCCTTTGTTGACACCCCGACACCCTCCTCACTCCATGTGGAGAATAGGAGGGGAAGCGAGGGAGGGAGGATAACACAAACCCAGCTCCTTTTCAAAGGCCCTGTCGTTTTGTACAGTAGAATTCACAGTTATACACAACTATTTACAGGACTAATATTAGGAGAGGAGTAAATAATGAAAGTCATGTTACAGGAATACAGTCGGAAGTCTGAGTCGATCTGTAACATGAACGTTGATAAGTGCATTTATAAAGGTACTTGTAATGTAAACAGACTGATGTTGTAGCCAGGCTTAGGCTTGGTTACAAGTACTTCTGGTAGTTAGGCAGACAGATGATCATCATGCTAAATGCAAAGTATGTGGTCAGCCTTATGGTCACTTTCTTGAACGCTATTTGCTTCCCTGTCCATTTATTATTCAGGAATATAAAGATAGTGTAATAACCTGCGTGATACGTCAAGTATCTTATTACTAAAAATAAGATACAAGATGTAAGCAAATATTTCTAATTTGCTTACGACACTTCCAAGAATTGTAGATATAAATCCAGATGTACTCTTGTTAACCCTTTAGTGGCCTAGTTCCTAGACCTTTTTGTACTACCGCCTACAGGATGAATATGTGGTATATAACGAGCTAACCTCTTCGGCGGCAAAATTTAAAAACAATATGTACACGCAAAGTTCAAAGATAAGAGTTCAACCTAATGGGATTTAGATTTAAGCTGCTAGTTAACTGTGCATCTCAATCCATTCTGTGGACGGCAGTGGTTAATTTACTATACATCCCATATCCATCCTGTGGACGGTAGCGGTTAGTTTACTGTGCACACCATATACATTCTGTGGATGGTAACGGTTAGTTTACTGTGCACGCCATATCCATCCTGTGGATGGTAGTTCAAGAGCATATGGTTACACTAAAGACCAAAGAACTAGGTCCTGTAATCTAACGGGAAATAGTTTTAGACTAAATTAATGAGGAAACACAGATACAGAGCGAGAACACCTTCATACAGAGACACAGATCGGAGTATTGTGATAAGTCACTAGATGATCGATCGAGTCTGATGGTCTGAGGTGGTCCTAGAAGTGAGGTAATCTCCCAGAGGTTCTGAAACGTCAGCCGTCCGCAGCACCTAGTTAGCCACACTGTTACTAGGGTAGTCGACTCATCCTAGAAGGCTATTGGTAACCGTGCCTCAAATTGGCTAAGGTGACATGCATGATAGTGGTTTTCTATGGCCTGCGTTGAATACAGGATGAATGTTCCTTTACAGAGAGCTCAACGACTTGCACTTGTCATGAGCACACGTTTTTTCACTCAGCGTTTGTCACAGAAAGGGAGGGAGGGAGTTAATGGTGGATGGAGAGAGGGTAGGAGGGAGGAAGGGAGAGATACTACTTAATATGAAAGAAACCACTGGGAAAGCATTAGAATTACATCATGTAAAAGATAACACGTATTTAAAATGTCTTTAAATACGGGATGGAACAGTGAGTGAAGTGTTGAAGCGTCTGTGGCATGAAATGACTGGTTAGCCGGACTTGAGTCCTTGAGGTGGAAGTATAATCACGAATTTTGGACCGAACTGTAAAAAAAGCGAGTTAAATTAGTTCCTGCTGTGTCAGGCAGCGGAGGTAGGTTGTCCCCTGCTGGTAGCAGGAGCAGATGTGAGCAGATACATAACAGTGAGGATGTAAGATCATCCTCGCATGCTTCGATGCCCACACTCAAAACTCGAAGTGCGCATCACTTCATGTATTGTTGGCGAGCCGTTTGACACACACACACACACACACACACACACACACACACACACACACACACACACACACACACACACACACACACACACACACACACACACATACACACACACACACATACACACACACACACATACACATACACACACACACACACACACACAAAAACACACACACACACATACACACACATACACATACACACACACACACACACACACACACACACACACACAGACACACACACACACACACACACACACACACACACACACACACACACACACACACACACACACACACACACACACACACACACACAATTCCATTATTTGGTATTTGCTTGCTGTTTAATTAACCTTATGATAAACCTTTATAACCTTTATAACTGGCAGTCTTCTATACATTATAATATTGTGTGATAAGGTTGATATGTTGTTTGTTATAGTGAGGAAGCCAGGGAAGATGTGCTTGTTCACTACCACGACTATAAAGGACTGCTCACCTGAGACATGTCTTGTGTTTCTCATATGGCGATAATTGAGAAAACTTGTGATAGTCGTCACTAGTACGACCAGACGGGACCACTCCCTTCGCTCCTCTTTCAATCTCTTGTGCCACTAAGACTACTCCCTCTACTTACTACTACCACCACTACTACTTCTACTACTACTTACACTACCAGCATTACCTCTACCACTACTCTGCCACTACTTCTCCACTTCCTTTCTTCCTCTCTTTGTCCCGTCCCTGTCGCCCTCGCCTATATATATATATATACTGGCTCCCTCACTCTCGTGTTAGTGTCTCTATAAATGGTACAAGTCGGTCCGAAACGTCGCCATAAGCTTCTCTCTCCTATGTGTGGGTTATTTGTGTCTAGAACCACTCTCCTGAGATATGTCTTCTGTCTCCTATACGGCGGTGTTACTAGCAACATATACGGCGGTGTTACTAGCAACATATACGGCGGTGTTACTAGCAACACATATACGGCGGTGTTACTAGCAACACATATACGGCGGTGTTACTAGCAACATATACGGCGGTGTTACTAGCAACATATACGGCGGTGTTACTAGCAACATATACGGCGGTGTTACTAGCAACATATACGGCGGGGTTACTAGCAACACATATACGGCGGTGTTACTAGCAACACATATACGGCGGTTTTACTAGCAATATGTACATGGCGGTGTTATTAGCAATATATACGGCTGTGTTACTAGCAACGTATACGGCTGTGTTACTAGCAGCATACACATGGCGGTGTTACTAGCAACATATACGACTGTTACTAGCAACATATACATGGCGGTGTTACTAGCAACATATACATGGCGGTGTTACTAGCAACATGTACATGGCGGTGTTACTAGCAACATATACATGGCGGTGTTACTAGCAACGATACAAGTGCAACTAATGCGACATTTTACTGTGGTAACGTTTCGCTCTCCAGGAGCTTTGTCAAGCCGTTAGTTACACTTGTGTCCTTTTGCGTAACATGAAGCATCCATTCAACTTGCTCAGCCCAACCCTAAAGTTATCCCATTCCTTCACAGAATCGTAATAACACGATTGCACACAGATCACGGAGCGAGTCGGGTTTGAACCCCTGGCCGGGAGTTTTAGGACTCACTTGCCATGGGTTTCAACCACCACCCGTTCCGTGGTTTATCTCATTCCCGGCGGCGGATGTGACAAAGTGTACTCGGGTGAAACGACGAGGAACGTTTGATAGAACGTTATAGATCCTCCATATTGAATAGCGTGTACCTCGAGGATATTTCCGTGCGTTGTTCAATTATGATTGAACTTTTTCAATCGTATTTACGAATAATTGCTCCATATAGAGGTACTACATAAGAGAGTCGACTGTACTCTGCTTTTTCGACTGTATTGGATTGGCAAAGCTTCCAGTGAGCGAAACGTTTCCGTGAATGTTTACAAATGTAAATGAAGAATCATATGCACAGTTCAAGACTGAGGAAACGTTTCGCTCCGAGTAGTTTCTCATTTACAAGCTTGTTCATCTGGTATCATCTCTAACTAAATAATGAAGTGTTCCGGTGGGTCCTGCTGGTCAAGTCAGTCCTGGTAGCGCCTCATTACCTTCCAGTGTTCTGCTTTGAACTCCCAAGAGTCCTTATCCCCTAGGGTAACCCTTTCATGGAGGTTCTCAACACTCTTTGTTGAGATGTGAACCCCCTCTTGTTTATCCCTTCTTGCTCCCTTCCCTCCACGGTCTTCTTCCGTCTAGCCCTTCCCCACACCTTTCTTCTTCACCCTTCCATTTCTTCCTCCGTTCATTCCTTCCGTATCCCCTTCTGTTCTTTCTCCCCACACATTCTCCTCCCGTCATTCCATCGTCGCTCATCTTCCTCCCATCCTTCTACACCTTCGTTGTCTCTGTCCTTCCCTCCACATCCTCTTCCGTTCCTTCTCCATTACATCCTCTTTCCTTTTCACCCCTCCCACATTCCTCTCATTTTTTCCACACTCCCGTACCACATCCTACTACCTTCGCTCCGTTAGTCTTTCCTTGTGGGCAAGCTATCAGATTGTACTCTCACCTGTAAACAGATAACCCACAAACAAGTGAAAGAAACTTATGACGACGTTTCGGTCCGGTTGGGACGACTAACTAATCATTAGTTAATGATGTAAGTTGGACCGAAACGTCGTCATAAGTTTCTTTTTTCAATGTGCTGGTTATTTATGTTTCGTTCTTTGTGTATGTCAGAAAATGCTTCAGACAGCTCTGAATCCTCAAATTATGCAGTAAAATAACATTTTAGCACATTTTTCTTATTTTTTCAATATTTCACGTATTTTTTAAAAATCATGTGATGTGTACAATAAAATCTAAATGATTTGGTATTCTAGCTGTAAAATGTATTTTTCGTCAAAATATTTTTGTGGTTAGAAGAATTGACTCACACTCGTATTTCCCAATTGTGTCGTGGTAAGTCAACACTTTCAGTCCCTAAACCATCAAACGCTGTTCATAATACGAAACCTCGAGTTCGAAAGCTCGACTTTCGAACAGTTCCCAACTCGAACAATTATGTAAGTGTATTTTTGTAATTGAAGTGACTTCGATAGCTTCTCAAGACCTCGTCTGCAGGGGCGGCTGTGCAGGCGATGAGCTGTCTTTCTAAGCTAAGTTTTCCCTATTTTTAAATTTAGCTGGTAAACCATTTCACAACAGGCTGTAAATGAATATTAAGTTAATCATAAATTACCCCTAGGGGGTGTTATGTCAGCATATTTCATTCACTGATGACTGACGTATGTACTTGTGTGGACTTAAAAGTCCGTTTATCACCGGGGTTTATGATAAGTGACTAACTCGTAACTTCGACTCAACTGCACAGTCAATAGTAGTACATCACGAGTTAGAACACTTACCTGGGTATATGTATCTGACCCGTAGTTATGCTCGGATATCCGTTGAGTTGATTGAAGGATAGTGTTCTTTGAAGAATGTCGCACTACACTCTGTTGGATCGCAACACTCGTTGTTACGCTGTTCATCAACATTAGTTCATTTATTCACCATCTGTTTACTAGAGAAGCTGAACACTCTTCTCTCTAAGTGTTTATTGTGTTTTTGAGACACTTTGTATACACTAACACACGGATCAGTGTTCTTTGTTGGTTATCCTTGCGTCAGTGTGACTCCCAGTAGGGTCAAAAGTAATCTGTAGACGTCACAGTCTCTTACACCGTCACTGCTCCTAGCACATAAAGGAAAAGCTGACCAAGTACTTTTTGCTTCCTTGCTAAACTTCCACTAAAGCAAAGCAGAATGCTTGAATCTTGCTGTCTTAAGCATAGACAACAATGTACACTATCTTTACCATGGTAATAAAGTGGGAGCAGGATTTTCCTTAATTGTCCTGCTAAGGTAAGAGATGGACTGTCTTTTATTAAACTGCACTTTGCAACACTGGACTGCAAGGAGCGTCGGTCGCTTGACCACGTCACATTGTACTGCATCTGGGATCAATTACTTGCTGTAGCAGTAAACAAGATGATTGTCCCTTCTGAGAGGGCTGGGCCCCTCAGGGCTGAAAGGGGCTGAAGGGGCTGATACCCCCCCTCCTGGAGAAAAATTCTCCACAGGCCTGAAACGAACTAATCTAATTTACATTATTCCTTATGGGAACAAATTCGTTCGGTATCGGCACTCGAACAGCTTTCTGGAACGAATTAAGTTCGTAACTCGAGGTACCGCTGTATATATGTGTGTAACGTTTTAAAAATATGATTTTGAGTTATTTCAATGAGGGTTAGAGGAAAAAATCTCCCGGCTAGATATTTTGATGAACTAGAATGATGAGCGTGTGTCCATCACCGGAACTATAGTTGAACAAGTGTTCCAACAACGTTGATGGGATGGTGTCTATCTCGTGTCCCTTCAGCCTCGCCCATATCTCGAAAATCGCATTCAATGCAGAAAAATAAATACAATGAATACAAACATGAATACAATGGTGCAATGTATTAAAGATCATGAATTTCTTCCAGCTCCTCCGAAGCCGGACGCGAGCCAAGTATGCAGCAAGCATTTCCCCTCTGGATGGCCACGCTGAGGTGCTGGAACATGAAAATGGCTGCCTTTGGGTCCCTGGTGGTGTCGATGAGTCTGGAACCCAATTCTTTAAGGAAACGTGTGGCATTTTTTCCCCATGATCCCAAGGTCTCTGATCCCACTGGGACAAATTGATACTGTTGGCTTATGTCCCTGTACTTGCTGATCTTGTATTCCTCCCTGTGGTCAGCAGCTCCTCCCTGTCGCCCAACACTGTGATGGATATAGGTGTCAGTCTATATATATATATATATATATATATATATATATATATATATATATATATATATATATATATATATATATATATATCCATCACTTGTTAAATATATATATATATATATATATATATATATATATATATATATATATATATATATATATATATATATATATATATATATATATATATATATATATATATATATATATATGTCGTGCCGAATATGTAAAACTGGTCAATTAGCAAGAACTCGTTTAAAATTAAGTCCTTTCTAAAATTTTCTCTTATACGTTTAAATATATATTTTTTTTCATTAATGTTGATGTAAAAATTTATAATTTTGCACCAAAAGGAACTTAGAAAACTTAACTAACCTTATTATAACAAGCGCAATTTATTTTAGCCTAACCCAACTAAATATATTTTAGATTTGTTTATAATATTTTAATACTAAACAAACACAGTGAAATTTATTTTTTTCGTTAAGTTCAGAATGGTTTTGGCGAAATTATTGCATACACAAATTTTCACTTGTCCTATATGGCAAGATGAACGTTGCTATTTAAGCCAAGATAGCAAGTTCTGCCTATTCGGCACGACATATATATATATATATATATATATATATATATATATATATATATATATATATATATATATATATATATATATATATATATATATATATATATATACACACACACACACACACACGTATGTAAAGAGCCAGATGAGTAGATCTTGTTGGTACGCAAGAGACGCTTCCTCGTGTCTGATGGAACATCCGGTGTGATGGAGTGGTTTCCACTTCTTCGTTTCCTTCTCTTTTATTGGCGTTTAACAGTTGAGTCTCATAGGCCTATACACTAGCCACCCTCAATCATGTTTTTTGCTACCTATCATGTTCAATAAACTGTGAGTGGAGCATCCGTAGGGGGGTCTAGCAGGCTGCTAGGATGGAGGAGAAAATTGTGGGAGGGAGAGAAGGGAGAGGGAGAGGAAGGGAGGAAAGGGAAGCTAGAGGGAGTATAATAGAGAGAAGCTTCTTGTTTCAGCCACTTAGATGTTCTTTTATTCACATATATTAAAGGGGAAGCTTTAAACCTGTACGATTGAAGAAAGGGAGGTTATCAGATTTGATCCGAGGAAGGGGAGTATAGTTCCGGTTCCTTGGGGCATGAGTTCATTCACTAGCTCTTAGTGTAAGCTGAATGACGATGGGAATTGCTGGCACGAAACTCCCTCCCAGAAGCTGAGGGTTCGCTCTCTGCAGCTGAGGGGTCCCTCCCAGCATCTGAGTGTCCCTCCCAGCATCTGAGGGTCCCTCCCAGCATCTGAGGGTCCCTCCCAGCAGCTGAGTGTCCCTCCCAGCAGCTGAGTGTCCTTCCCAGCATCTGAGTGTCCTTCCCAGCATCCGAGGGTCTTTCCCAGCATCCGAGGGCTACTCCCAGCAGCTGAGGGTCCCTCTCAGCATCTGAGGGGTCCCTCCCAGCATCTGAGGGTTCATTTCACCAGCTAAGGGTCTATTTCAACAGCCAATGGTTCTCCCAGCAGCTAATGGTGCTGAGGGCTCCTTCCAGCACCTGGTGGTGCTGAGGGCTCCTCCCAGCAGCTGAGTGTCCCTCCCAGCATCTGAGGGTCCCTTCCAGCATCTGAGGGTCCCTCCCAGCAGCTGAGGGGCCCTCTCAGCATCTGAGGGGTCCCTCTCAGTAGCTGAGGGTCCTTCCCAGCATCCGAGGGTCCCTCCTAGCAGCTGAGTGTCCCTCCCAGCATCCGAGGGTTCCTCCCAGCATCCGAGGGTCCCTCTCAGCATCTGAGGGTTCATTTCACCAGCTGAGGGTCTATTTCAACAGCCAATGGTTCTCCCAGCAGCTGGTGGTGCTGAGGGTTCCTTCCAGCACCTGGTGGTGCTGAGGGCTCCTCCCAGCAGCTGAAGGTCCCTCCCAGCAGCTGGCGATGTTGAAGTGTGATAGTAACGGACTCCTATCTTTAGCTGTGTTATACACAGTAACGCAACGTGTGTGTGTGTGTACTCACCAAGTTGTATTTGTGGGGGTCGACTCAATCCTTTCCCCGCCTCCTAGACCACTTTGATCGGTATCACTGACTTTTGGCCTCTTGGTCCTTATCATATCTACTCTTGAAACTGTGTTTCAAGAGTAGATATGATTTGAGTTTGCTTCCATCACTGCCTTTAGCCCAGTTATTCCACTTTTCAACCAGCCTGAGAATAGAGAAATGCTGCCTCTCATTCCTATGGATAATCTGTGTCCCATTGATTCTGGTCCTCTTAATTCAATATGACACTATCTGCCCTGTCAGTTCCTCTTAAGATTTTGTATGTCGATATCACGTCTCTTGCGAGGCTCAATTCCTTCAATCTCTCCTCACAGCGCATTCCTCTCAGCTATATTACTAACCTAGTTGCAAAGCCCTGGACCTTTCAGAGCTTGACCAGGTGTGGGGCTCCATGCTAGGGCCACATACTGAAGGCCTAACATATATCGTATGTAAGGTTATGTGTGTGTTGGGAGAAGGTATGAGAGGGTATCAATACCAATTTCCCAAGCTGTTGCTCCCAGCTTCAGATACATGGCGGACATCCTCTTTTTATTCCCCAAGGGCCTCCCTGGTGGATTGAAAAGGCAGGGTTAAAAGAGGGCCAGAGAGAAAGAGAGAGAAGGAGAGAGATAGAGATTACGGTAGTTGAAAAGAAGGAGGGAGGAGGATTCAGAGGGGGAGGGAAACTAAAGGAATCTCATTCAGGGGTAAAAAAAAAAAATGGAAATAGTTTACGCCTAATGGGTGTACCCGTTTTCTGTGCAGTGGCCGGCAAATCCGGATTCACGCCGGATGGTGAAGAACATCAACAAACTTCACTGATTTATGCCGGATAGTGAAGAACACCACAAAATTAGACGGATGCCTGATGGTCAAGAACATCAACAAATTTCACTTACTATACAAATCATTCACTCTTACTACTGTGCATCCTACATATACAGAGCAATAAATTCTAATATTAATCCCGATCTGTAGCACTTTCATGATAGTTGCAACAGGATCCATAGACATAAAACTAGGCACAAGAATCTCTGACATACCCCGTGTTCGGCTTTCCTTTCAATGTACATTAAAGGACCCAAAATCTGGAACTCCCTGCTGGAAATCTCCAGAACCACTCTGACAGTATCTTCAAAACTACCGAAAAAAAACACCTGTCCCTAACATATCCAAACATAAGCTAAATATGATATATATATAGATAGATATATATATATATATATATATAGATATATATATATATATATATATATATATATATATATATATGTATGTATGTCGTGCCGAATAGGCAGAACTTGCGATCTTGGCTTAAATAGCAACGCTCATCTTGCCATATAGGACAAGCGAAATTTTGTGTATGCAATAATTTCGCCAAAATCATTCTGAACCTAACGAAAAAAACTATATTTCACTGTGTTTGTTTAGTATTAAATTATTGCAAACAAATCTAAAATATATATAGTTGGGTTAGGCTAAAATAAATTGTTCTTGTTATAATAAGGTTAGGTAAGTTTTCTAAGATTCTTTTGGAGCAAAATTAAAATTTTTTACATTAACATTAATGAAAAAAATATATCTTTAAACATATAAGAGAAAATTTCAGAAAGGGCTTAATTTTAAACGAGTTCTTGCTAATTGACCAGTTTTACATATTCGGCACGACATATATATATATATATATATATATATATATATATATATATATATATGTCGTGCCGAATAGGCAGAACTTGCGATCTTGGCTTAAATAGCAACGTTCATCTTGCCATATAGGACAAGTGAAAATTTGTGTATGCAATAATTTCGCCAAAATCATACTGAACCTAACGAAAAAAATATATTTCATTGTGTTTGTTTAGTATTAAATTACTGTAAACAAATCTAGAATATATTTAGTTGGGTTGGGCTAAAATAAATTGCTCTTGTTATAATAAGGTTAGGTAAGTTTTCTAAGATTCTTTTGGTGCAAAATTAAAAATTTTTACATTAACATTAATGAAAAATATATATCTTTAAACGTATAAAAGAAAATTTCAAAAAGAACTTAATTTTAAATGAGTTCTTGCTAATTGACCGGTTTTACATATTCGGCACGACATATATATATATGTATATATGTTTATTATACGTATATATATATATATATATATATATATATATATATATATATATATATTTATATATATTTATATATATATATGTCGTGCCGAATAGGCAGAACTTGCGATCTTGGCTTAAATAGCAACGCTCATCTTGCCATATAGGACAAGTGAAAATTTGTGTATGCAATAATTTCGCCAAAATCATTCTGAATCTAACGAAAAAAATATATTTCACTGTGTTTGTTTAGTATTAAATTATTGTAAACAAATCTAAAATATATTCAGTTGGGTTAGGCTAAAATAAATTGTTCTTGTTATAATAAGGTTAGGTAAGTTTTCTAAGATTCTTTTGGAGCAAAATTAAAAATTTTTACATTAACATTAATGAAAAAAATATATCTTTAAACGTATAAGAGAAAATTTTAGAAAGGATTTAATTTTAAATGAGTTCTTGCTAATTGACCAGTTTTACATATTCGGCACGACATATATATATATATATATATATATATATATATATATATATATATATATATATATATATATATATATATATATATATATATATATATATATATATCCATATTATTATTGTCACAAACATAGGGAAAACAAAATATTCTTATTCTCAATATCTGTAATCTTCATAATCATTAAAATATTGAATGTGTTCACATTATGTTAATAAGCTAGAATCATCATTACCTATCATCATAATCCAACCTGTAATTCTTAAAGCAATTAAATTATACATTATTATATATTAGTTATAGCCTTATTAATCTTAAAATAGTTTTAAGTTTGTCCGCGACGCTCTACATATTAAGGGGCTTGCTGCATGCACACCTAAATGTTATTCACCCTTGTACAAACATTGTATTATACATGAATAAAGAATCTTTAATTTATGCCGGATAGTGAAGAACGTCAACAAACTTAACAGATTCATCCTGGATAGTGAAGAACGTCAACAAACTTAACAGATTCATCCTGGATAGTGAAGAACGTCAACAAACTTCACAGATTCATCCTGGATAGTGAAGAACGTCAACAAACTTCACAGATTCATCCTGGATAGTGAAGAACGTCAACAAACTTCACGGATTCATCCTGGATAGTGAAGAACGTCAACAAACTTCACGGATTCATCCTGGATAGTGAAGAACGTCAACAAACTTCACGGATTCATCCTGGATAGTGAAGAACGTCAACAAACTTCACGGATTCATCCTGGATAGTGAAGAACGTCAACAAACTTCACAGATTCATCCTGGATAGTGAAGAACGTCAACAAACTTCACAGATTCATCCTGGATAGTGAAGAACGTCAACAAACTTCACGGATTCATCCTGGATAGTGAAGAACGCGGGCAAACTTCACGGATTCATCCTGGATAGTGAAGAACGTGGGCAAACTTCACGGATTCATCCTGGATAGTGAAGAACGTGGGCAAACTTCACGGATTCATCCTGGATAGTGAAGAACGTCAACAAATTTCACAGATTCATCCTGGATAGTGAAGAACGTGGGCAAACTTCACGGATTCATCCTGGATAGTGAAGAACGTCAACAAACTTCTCGGATTCATCCTGGATAGTGAAGAACGTCAACAAACTTCACGGATTCATCCTGGATAGTGAAGAACGTCAACAAACTTCTCGGATTCATCCTGGACAGTGAAGAACGTGGGCAAACTTCACGGATTCATCCTGGATAGTGAAGAACGTGAACAAACTTCACGGATTCATCCTGGATAGTGAAGAACGTGAAAAAACTTCACGGATTCATCCTGGATAGTGAAGAACGTGAACAAACTTCACGGATTCATCCTGCATAGTGAAGAACGTGAACAAACTTCACGGATTCATCCTGGATAGTGAAGAACGTGAACAAGCTTCACGGATTCATCCTGCATAGTGAAGAACGTGAACAAACTTCACGGATTCATCCTGGATAGTGAAGAACGTGAACAAACTTCACGGATTCATCCTGCATAGTGAAGAACGTGAACAAACTTCACGGATTCATCCTGGATAGTGAAGAACGTGAACAAACTTCACGGATTCATCCTGGATAGTGAAGAACGTGAACAAACTTCACGGATTCATCCTGGATAGTGAAGAACGTGAACAAACTTCACGGATTCATCCTGCATAGTGAAGAACGTGAACAAACTTCACGGATTCATCCTGGATAGTGAAGAACGTGAACAAACTTCACGGATTCATCCTGGATAGTGAAGAACGTCAACAAACTTCACGGATTCATCCTGCATAGTGAAGAACGTGAACAAACTTCACGGATTCATCCTGCATAGTGAAGAACGTGAACAAACTTCACGGATTCATCCTGGATAGTGAAGAACGTGAACAAACTTCACGGATTCATCCTGGATAGTGAAGAACGTCAACAAACTTCACGGATTCATCCTGCATAGTGAAGAACGTGAACAAACTTCACGGATTCATCCTGCATAGTGAAGAACGTCAAGGAACCAGGCAGATATGAATACGGATTCATGCCAGGTGGAGAAAACATTAAGCAGCCAGAGAATCAGGAATCTGGATTTTATTCATATAAAACTTAAGACAAATATATACAAAAAAAAATCATTGTTTATTACTATTACTTCGAGAAATTTATTGTTATTAAATTATTTATGTATTTTATTAATATGTAAGATAAAAGTTGGATTTAAGGGTAAAATTAAAGACAGATTTTTATCGAAAGATTTTTTTCAGTTATTTCCTTGTTTCACTCTCCTCAGCTTTCTCCCCAGCTCTCACTCTCCGGCTCTCTCACTCTCCGGCTCTCTCACTCTCCGGCTCTCTCGCTCTCCGGCTCTCTCACTCTCCGGCTCTCTCACTTTACAGCTCTCTCAGTCTCCAGCTCTCTCACTTTACAGCTCTCTCAGTCTCCAGCTCTCTTGTCCCCTCCCTGGAGAGAATGATGCGAAGGGATAGAAGAGACGGAGTAGAGGGATAGAGGGGAGGGAGTGGGCAGAGGAAGGAGATGAAGGGAGATGAGGGAAGGAGGGGTGGGGGCAGCAGGTGTGGACCACCATGACAACATCAAGAGTGACGGCCTGTGGCGAGTATTTTCTGGTCGACTTGGTGAGTAGATAATATGATAATTAGTGTGTGTGTGTGTGTGTGTGTGTGTGTGTGTGTGTGTGTGTGTGTGTGTGTGTGTGTGTGCGTGTGGGGCCCCGTGTTGCGTGCATCAAGTTCTCTTCCCTCTTGAGGAAGGTCTGCCGTGTGCTAGCCTTCCTTCTCAGTTCAAAGTAAAGCAGGTCAAGCAGTCAGTGGTACTTCTCGTACCTACTAGATGGCGCGACGCTCAAGAACAGCTGATAGTCATCATGCCTTCATTACTCCTATTGTCGTTGGGATGGAAGCGCTAAACCCTCACGGATCATAAACTCTAGAATAATCAAGGGGATATCAGACCACGGAGAGTATCACTCATCTGTTCTGTGATAGGACTGGACATAACAATTAGGTTTATTCAGTAACCTGGACGTAAATGTACTTACATATGTACGTATATGCAGTCGCACACAGGCGATCTTAACAATGCAAGACCGAGGGGTGTTGAGGGGACGGGATGACGAATGCTGCTCGTGTCCTGACCATGACTGAGAGGACTACTTCTCATTCCACCTGTTGCTACTCCTGCAATATTGCGTAGTTCCTGATTGAAGTTAGCAAGAACTCATTTATAATTAAGTCCTTTCTAAAAATTTTCTCTTATACGTTTAAAGATATATTTTTTCATTTATGTTAATGTAAAAATTAATAATTTTGTACCAAAAGAACCTTAGAAAACTTACTTAACCTTATTATAACAAGTGCAGTTTAATTTAGCCTAATTTAACTAAATATATTTTACATAAGTACAATAATTTAATAAACATAATGAAATATATTTTTTTTCCTTAGGTTCAGAATGATTTTTGCGAAATTATTGCATACACAAATTTTAGCTTGCCTTATTCGGCACGATATATATATATATATACATATATATATATATATATATATATATATATATATATATATATATATATATATATATATATATATATATATATATATATATATATATATATATATATATTCTGTGGAGATTCTGTTTATTTTATTTATTGTCTGCAGGTGAACATGTCTAGTGAGTTCACTCTGAACATCCGACTGGGCAAGTACAGTGTTTCTGAAGTTCCCTTGCTCATCATGGGTAATATTTACTCAAAGGTATGTGAAAGAAGATATGAGTTTTATGGCATTCATATAGAAGACGTTTCGCCCACCATGGACAAAACGTCTTTTAAATCAGTGTCATAAACTAAATATTGTCTTAATCACACTTTGTGCCCCCAGACTGCACCAGAAAGTGGTCAGTGTTTTTTATAAACATTCTATTATTTAAGCCTTTGTTTAATTTACGTATCACTTAAGAGGCTCTTATTTTTAAGTGGTAAAGTAAGAGGTCGGTAACCTAACTTCAGTAGTAGTTACTAGTCAGATATAACACACTCAGACGCTCTCTTCCTCTGATATCCGATCCTGCTTCTTATCGCGGCCTTCTCACTTTTTTCCTTGTTGCCCGTTTCTCCATCTATGTTGTCTTTGTTTCTCCATCTATGTTGTCTTTGTTTCTCCATCTATGTTGTCTTTGTTTCTCCATCTATGTTGTCTTTGTTTCTCCATCTATGTTGTCTTTGTTTCTCCATCTATGTTGTCTTTGTTTCTCCATCTATGTTGTCTTTGTTTCTCCATCTATGTTGTCTTTGTTTCTCCATCTATGTTGTCTTTGTTTCTCCATCTATGTTGTCTTTGTTTCTCCATCTATGTTGTCTTTGTTTCTCCATCTATGTTGTCTTTGTTTCTCCATCTATGTTGTCTTTGTTTCTCCATCTATGTTGTCTTTGTTTCTCCATCTATGTTGTCTTTGTTTCTCCATCTATGTTGTCTTTGTTTCTCCATCTATGTTGTCTTTGTTTCTCCATCTATGTTGTCTTTGTTTCTCCATCTATGTTGTCTTTGTTTCTCCATCTATGTTGTCTTTGTTTCTCCATCTATGTTGTCTTTGTTTCTCCATCTATGTTGTTTTTGTTTCTCCATCTATGTTGTCTTTGTTTCTCCATCTATGTTGTTTTTGTTTCTCCATCTATGTTGTCTTTGTTTCTCCATCTATGTTGTTTTTGTTTCTCCATCTATGTTGTCTTTGTTTCTCCATCTATGTTGTTTTTGTTTCTCCATCTATGTTGTCTTTGTTTCTCCATCTATGTTGTCTTTGTTTCTCCATCTATGTTGTCTTTGTTTCTCCATCTATGTTGTCTTTGTTTCTCCATCTATGTTGTCTTTGTTTCTCCATCTATGTTGTCTTTGTTTCTCCATCTATGTTGTCTTTGTTTTTCCTATGTTGTCTTTGTTTCTCCATCTATGTTGTCTTTGTTTCTCCATCTATGTTGTCTTTGTTTCTCCATCTATGTTGTCTTTGTTTCTCCATCTATGTTGTTTTTGTTTCTTCATCTATGTTGTCTTTGTTTCTCCATCTATGTTGTCTTTGTTTCTTCATCTATGTTGTTTTTGTTTCTTCATCTATGTTGTCTTTGTTTCTCCATCTATGTTGTCTTTGTTTCTCCATCTATGTTGTCTTTGTTTCTCCATCTATGTTGTCTTTGTTTCTTCATCTATGTTGTTTTTGTTTCTTCATCTATGTTGTTTTTGTTTCTTCATCTATGTTGTCTTTGTTTCTCCATCTATGTTGTCTTTGTTTCTCCATCAATGTTGTCTTTGTTTCTTCATCAGTGTAAAGAATTTGATGAGGATAGTGAAGCTTAGGTTAGGGTATATAGTAGAATAGGGGAGTATTTTTGAGTAAGAGTAGGCTTGCCTTGCACAGGGATGTGTGATGTCTCCATGGCTGTTTAATATATTTGTCGATGGGGTTATAAAAGAAGTAAATCCGAGGGTGTTGGGGAGATGTGCGGGATTGAACGATAACGAATTTGATACAAAGGAAAAGTTGCCACAGTTGCTTTTTGCCGATGACTTAGTTCTTTTGGGAGATTGTAAAGAATATTTGCAAAGGTTTATAGTGGAATTTGAGAGGGTATGTAAAGGGGGGATCTAAGAGTGAACATAGGAAAGAGCAAGGTGACGAAAGTAAACAAAAAATCTAGGCAGTGACAGAATCAATATCAGATTAGAGGGAAGGGGTATAGAGGAAGTGAATATGATCAGATATTTATGAGAAGACTTGTAGTGGATGGATCTATGAATGATGAGGTGAACCATAGATAAGAGGGGAAGGGGGAAAGGTGAGTGGTGTTTTGAGGCATGTGTGGAGACAAAGAACTTTATCCATGGAGGTAAGAGGGAAGATGTAGCAGTGTATAGTAGTTCAAACGCTGATATATGGTTGTGAATCATGGGTTTTATATGTTGCAGCGAGGAGGAGACTAAAGGCAGTAAAGATATTATGTTTTACGGTGATGTGTGGTGTGCGTATTATGCAGAGAATTAACGTGGAGATTAGAAGATGATGTGGGATTACCAAAAGTATAATTCAGAGGGTTGAGGAAGGTTGCTGAGATGGTTTGGACACTTAGAGAGGATTTAGCTAAATAGGATTACTTAGAATAAGATTACACTGGGTTGAAAAAAATGAGGGTTGTCCCAGGAAGGATTGGAGGGAGGGTATGAAGGAGGTTTTGAGGGCTTTAGAGGCTAAAACATCCAACTAACTTGTGTGAAGCCCTCATCTGATTGGCTTCAACTACTGGATTATCCTAGGTTACATCTAAATAATGTACTTTAACGTGCACAGCATATGTGACCAAGATTGTTAAAAATATGTGTTACGTACACAAAACATATAAATAAAACTTAATTATTTAATGGCTGGCCAACCTTCAAGAAAAATTTGGATTGATTTTGGCTTGTGAAGGTCCCAGTTTGCATTTTTTATGGAAGAAACTGGGAAAATTAAAATACTGTTTTTTATCTAATAATTTCTGAGTGCCTCTCATCCAAGTAGCTCCCATCAAGGATGATAACTACATAATACCACTTCTGAGAGGCATCAGATTTAATGTGTTGGTATATTTTAAGATATTAGTCTCTATGAGATAACGAGAGAACGTCTCTTCAGTTTACCCTCGGATGGTGTCTCTTAAAGAACGAAAAGGTACAGAACAGTTATTGAACCAATACACAAATAACGTGCACCTATATATACCCTCTCCCTCACTTTCATGTTTTAGTGTGACTTGTAAATGGTCCAAGTCGGACCGAAACGTCGTCATAAGCCTCTCTTATGTGCGGGTTATTTGTGTGTGGTGACTCTTAGTGGAAACTTTGAATTAGTTTTGGGTTGTGACATATTTTATTCTTTTTATTGACGAGGTTGGAATATTAGTGTCCATGTGATAACTTGTTAATACCTCTTCTCATTCGCTTCAGATCTTCAACGTTAATATTTAACTGAACCAGAAACTTAAGTCGCGCTGTTGCTGTCGTGTGCATCGAGGAACACGGGGCTGGATTTATGCAATACGGGGAGAGAGGAACACGGGGCTGGATTTATGCAATACGGGGAGAGAGGAACACGGGGCTGGATTTATGCAATACGGGGAGAGAGGAACACGGGGCTGGATTTATGCAATACGGGGAGAGAGGAACACGGGGCTGGATTTATGCAATACGGGGAGAGAGGAACACGGGGCTGGATTTATGCAATACGGGGAGAGAGGAACACGGGGCTGGATTTATGCAATACGGGGAGAGAGGAACACGGGGCTGGATTTATGCAATACGGGGAGAGAGGAACACGGGGCTGGATTTATGCAATACGGGGAGAGAGGAACACGGGGCTGGATTTATGCAATACGGGGAGAGAGGAACACGGGGCTGGATTTATGCAATACGGGGAGAGAGGAACACGGGGCTGGATTTATACAATACGGGGAGAGAGGAACACAGGGCTGGATTTACGCAATACGGGGAGAGAGGAACACGGGGCTGGATTTATGCAATACGGGGAGAGAGGAACACGGGGCTGGATTTATGCAATACGAGGAGAGAGGAACACGGGGCTGGATTTTTGCAATACGGGGAGAGAGGAACACGGGGCTGGATTTATGCAATACAGGGAGAGAGGAACACGGGGCTGGATTTACGCAATACGGGGAGAGAGGAACACGGGGCTGGATTTATGCAATACGGGGAGAGAGGAACACGGGGCTGGATTTATGCAATACGGGGAGAGAGGAACACGGGGCTGGATTTATGCAATACGGGGAGAGAGGAACACGGGGCTGGATTTATGCAATACGGGGAGAGAGGAACACGGGGCTGGATTTATGCAATACGGGGAGAGAGGAACACGGGGCTGGATTTATACAATACGGGGAGAGAGGAACACAGGGCTGGATTTACGCAATACGGGGAGAGAGGAACACGGGGCTGGATTTATGCAATACGGGGAGAGAGGAACACGGGGCTGGATTTATGCAATACGAGGAGAGAGGAACACGGGGCTGGATTTTTGCAATACGGGGAGAGAGGAACACGGGGCTGGATTTATGCAATACAGGGAGAGAGGAACACGGGGCTGGATTTACGCAATACGGGGAGAGAGGAACACGGGGCTGGATTTATGCAATACGGGGAGAGAGGAACACGGGGCTGGATTTATGCAATACGGGGAGAAAGGGGAAGCTTTAAACCTGTACGATTGAAGAAAGGGAGGTTATCAGATTTGATCCGAGGAAGGGGAGTATAGTTCCGGTTCCTTGGGGCATGAGTTCATTCACTAGCTCTTAGTGTAAGCTGAATGACGATGGGAATTGCTGGCACGAAACTCCCTCCCAGAAGCTGAGGGTTCGCTCTCTGCAGCTGAGGGGTCCCTCCCAGCATCTGAGTGTCCCTCCCAGCATCTGAGGGTCCCTCCCAGCATCTGAGGGTCCCTCCCAGCAGCTGAGTGTCCCTCCCAGCAGCTGAGTGTCCTTCCCAGCATCTGAGTGTCCTTCCCAGCATCCGAGGGTCTTTCCCAGCATCCGAGGGCTACTCCCAGCAGCTGAGGGTCCCTCTCAGCATCTGAGGGGTCCCTCCCAGCATCTGAGGGTTCATTTCACCAGCTAAGGGTCTATTTCAACAGCCAATGGTTCTCCCAGCAGCTAATGGTGCTGAGGGCTCCTTCCAGCACCTGGTGGTGCTGAGGGCTCCTCCCAGCAGCTGAGTGTCCCTCCCAGCATCTGAGGGTCCCTTCCAGCATCTGAGGGTCCCTCCCAGCAGCTGAGGGGCCCTCTCAGCATCTGAGGGGTCCCTCTCAGTAGCTGAGGGTCCTTCCCAGCATCCGAGGGTCCCTCCTAGCAGCTGAGTGTCCCTCCCAGCATCCGAGGGTTCCTCCCAGCATCCGAGGGTCCCTCTCAGCATCTGAGGGTTCATTTCACCAGCTGAGGGTCTATTTCAACAGCCAATGGTTCTCCCAGCAGCTGGTGGTGCTGAGGGTTCCTTCCAGCACCTGGTGGTGCTGAGGGCTCCTCCCAGCAGCTGAAGGTCCCTCCCAGCAGCTGGCGATGTTGAAGTGTGATAGTAACGGACTCCTATCTTTAGCTGTGTTATACACAGTAACGCAACGTGTGTGTGTGTGTACTCACCAAGTTGTATTTGTGGGGGTCGACTCAATCCTTTCCCCGCCTCCTAGACCACTTTGATCGGTATCACTGACTTTTGGCCTCTTGGTCCTTATCATATCTACTCTTGAAACTGTGTTTCAAGAGTAGATATGATTTGAGTTTGCTTCCATCACTGCCTTTAGCCCAGTTATTCCACTTTTCAACCAGCCTGAGAATAGAGAAATGCTGCCTCTCATTCCTATGGATAATCTGTGTCCCATTGATTCTGGTCCTCTTAATTCAATATGACACTATCTGCCCTGTCAGTTCCTCTTAAGATTTTGTATGTCGATATCACGTCTCTTGCGAGGCTCAATTCCTTCAATCTCTCCTCACAGCGCATTCCTCTCAGCTATATTACTAACCTAGTTGCAAAGCCCTGGACCTTTCAGAGCTTGACCAGGTGTGGGGCTCCATGCTAGGGCCACATACTGAAGGCCTAACATATATCGTATGTAAGGTTATGTGTGTGTTGGGAGAAGGTATGAGAGGGTATCAATACCAATTTCCCAAGCTGTTGCTCCCAGCTTCAGATACATGGCGGACATCCTCTTTTTATTCCCCAAGGGCCTCCCTGGTGGATTGAAAAGGCAGGGTTAAAAGAGGGCCAGAGAGAAAGAGAGAGAAGGAGAGAGATAGAGATTACGGTAGTTGAAAAGAAGGAGGGAGGAGGATTCAGAGGGGGAGGGAAACTAAAGGAATCTCATTCAGGGGTAAAAAAAAAAAATGGAAATAGTTTACGCCTAATGGGTGTACCCGTTTTCTGTGCAGTGGCCGGCAAATCCGGATTCACGCCGGATGGTGAAGAACATCAACAAACTTCACTGATTTATGCCGGATAGTGAAGAACACCACAAAATTAGACGGATGCCTGATGGTCAAGAACATCAACAAATTTCACTTACTATACAAATCATTCACTCTTACTACTGTGCATCCTACATATACAGAGCAATAAATTCTAATATTAATCCCGATCTGTAGCACTTTCATGATAGTTGCAACAGGATCCATAGACATAAAACTAGGCACAAGAATCTCTGACATACCCCGTGTTCGGCTTTCCTTTCAATGTACATTAAAGGACCCAAAATCTGGAACTCCCTGCTGGAAATCTCCAGAACCACTCTGACAGTATCTTCAAAACTACCGAAAAAAAACACCTGTCCCTAACATATCCAAACATAAGCTAAATATGATATATATATATATATATATATATATATATATATATATATATATATATATATATATATATATATATATATATATATATATGTATGTATGTCGTGCCGAATAGGCAGAACTTGCGATCTTGGCTTAAATAGCAACGCTCATCTTGCCATATAGGACAAGCGAAATTTTGTGTATGCAATAATTTCGCCAAAATCATTCTGAACCTAACGAAAAAAACTATATTTCACTGTGTTTGTTTAGTATTAAATTATTGCAAACAAATCTAAAATATATATAGTTGGGTTAGGCTAAAATAAATTGTTCTTGTTATAATAAGGTTAGGTAAGTTTTCTAAGATTCTTTTGGAGCAAAATTAAAATTTTTTACATTAACATTAATGAAAAAAATATATCTTTAAACATATAAGAGAAAATTTCAGAAAGGGCTTAATTTTAAACGAGTTCTTGCTAATTGACCAGTTTTACATATTCGGCACGACATATATATATATATATATATATATATATTACATATATATATATGTCGTGCCGAATAGGCAGAACTTGCGATCTTGGCTTAAATAGCAACGTTCATCTTGCCATATAGGACAAGTGAAAATTTGTGTATGGAATAATTTCGCCAAAATCATACTGAACCTAACGAAAAAAATATATTTCATTGTGTTTGTTTAGTATTAAATTACTGTAAACAAATCTAGAATATATTTAGTTGGGTTGGGCTAAAATAAATTGCTCTTGTTATAATAAGGTTAGGTAAGTTTTCTAAGATTCTTTTGGTGCAAAATTAAAAATTTTTACATTAACATTAATGAAAAATATATATCTTTAAACGTATAAAAGAAAATTTCAAAAAGAACTTAATTTTAAATGAGTTCTTGCTAATTGACCGGTTTTACATATTCGGCACGACATATATATATATATATATATATATATATATATATATATA
The DNA here is from genome assembly GCF_038502225.1 of Cherax quadricarinatus. NCBI lineage: Eukaryota > Metazoa > Arthropoda > Malacostraca > Decapoda > Parastacidae > Cherax > Cherax quadricarinatus. The sequence goes on from NC_091341.1 coordinate 14,895,144, forward strand.
TATATATATATATATATATATATATATATATATATTTATATATATTTATATATATATATGTCGTGCCGAATAGGCAGAACTTGCGATCTTGGCTTAAATAGCAACGCTCATCTTGCCATATAGGACAAGTGAAAATTTGTGTATGCAATAATTTCGCCAAAATCATTCTGAATCTAACGAAAAAAATATATTTCACTGTGTTTGTTTAGTATTAAATTATTGTAAACAAATCTAAAATATATTCAGTTGGGTTAGGCTAAAATAAATTGTTCTTGTTATAATAAGGTTAGGTAAGTTTTCTAAGATTCTTTTGGAGCAAAATTAAAAATTTTTACATTAACATTAATGAAAAAAATATATCTTTAAACGTATAAGAGAAAATTTTAGAAAGGATTTAATTTTAAATGAGTTCTTGCTAATTGACCAGTTTTACATATTCGGCACGACATATATATATATATATATATATATATATATATATATATATATATATATATATATATATATATATATATATATATATATATATATATATATATCCATATTATTATTGTCACAAACATAGGGAAAACAAAATATTCTTATTCTCAATATCTGTAATCTTCATAATCATTAAAATATTGAATGTGTTCACATTATGTTAATAAGCTAGAATCATCATTACCTATCATCATAATCCAACCTGTAATTCTTAAAGCAATTAAATTATACATTATTATATATTAGTTATAGCCTTATTAATCTTAAAATAGTTTTAAGTTTGTCCGCGACGCTCTACATATTAAGGGGCTTGCTGCATGCACACCTAAATGTTATTCACCCTTGTACAAACATTGTATTATACATGAATAAAGAATCTTTAATTTATGCCGGATAGTGAAGAACGTCAACAAACTTAACAGATTCATCCTGGATAGTGAAGAACGTCAACAAACTTAACAGATTCATCCTGGATAGTGAAGAACGTCAACAAACTTCACAGATTCATCCTGGATAGTGAAGAACGTCAACAAACTTCACAGATTCATCCTGGATAGTGAAGAACGTCAACAAACTTCACGGATTCATCCTGGATAGTGAAGAACGTCAACAAACTTCACGGATTCATCCTGGATAGTGAAGAACGTCAACAAACTTCACGGATTCATCCTGGATAGTGAAGAACGTCAACAAACTTCACGGATTCATCCTGGATAGTGAAGAACGTCAACAAACTTCACAGATTCATCCTGGATAGTGAAGAACGTCAACAAACTTCACAGATTCATCCTGGATAGTGAAGAACGTCAACAAACTTCACGGATTCATCCTGGATAGTGAAGAACGCGGGCAAACTTCACGGATTCATCCTGGATAGTGAAGAACGTGGGCAAACTTCACGGATTCATCCTGGATAGTGAAGAACGTGGGCAAACTTCACGGATTCATCCTGGATAGTGAAGAACGTCAACAAATTTCACAGATTCATCCTGGATAGTGAAGAACGTGGGCAAACTTCACGGATTCATCCTGGATAGTGAAGAACGTCAACAAACTTCTCGGATTCATCCTGGATAGTGAAGAACGTCAACAAACTTCACGGATTCATCCTGGATAGTGAAGAACGTCAACAAACTTCTCGGATTCATCCTGGACAGTGAAGAACGTGGGCAAACTTCACGGATTCATCCTGGATAGTGAAGAACGTGAACAAACTTCACGGATTCATCCTGGATAGTGAAGAACGTGAAAAAACTTCACGGATTCATCCTGGATAGTGAAGAACGTGAACAAACTTCACGGATTCATCCTGCATAGTGAAGAACGTGAACAAACTTCACGGATTCATCCTGGATAGTGAAGAACGTGAACAAGCTTCACGGATTCATCCTGCATAGTGAAGAACGTGAACAAACTTCACGGATTCATCCTGGATAGTGAAGAACGTGAACAAACTTCACGGATTCATCCTGCATAGTGAAGAACGTGAACAAACTTCACGGATTCATCCTGGATAGTGAAGAACGTGAACAAACTTCACGGATTCATCCTGGATAGTGAAGAACGTGAACAAACTTCACGGATTCATCCTGGATAGTGAAGAACGTGAACAAACTTCACGGATTCATCCTGCATAGTGAAGAACGTGAACAAACTTCACGGATTCATCCTGGATAGTGAAGAACGTGAACAAACTTCACGGATTCATCCTGGATAGTGAAGAACGTCAACAAACTTCACGGATTCATCCTGCATAGTGAAGAACGTGAACAAACTTCACGGATTCATCCTGCATAGTGAAGAACGTGAACAAACTTCACGGATTCATCCTGGATAGTGAAGAACGTGAACAAACTTCACGGATTCATCCTGGATAGTGAAGAACGTCAACAAACTTCACGGATTCATCCTGCATAGTGAAGAACGTGAACAAACTTCACGGATTCATCCTGCATAGTGAAGAACGTCAAGGAACCAGGCAGATATGAATACGGATTCATGCCAGGTGGAGAAAACATTAAGCAGCCAGAGAATCAGGAATCTGGATTTTATTCATATAAAACTTAAGACAAATATATACAAAAAAAAATCATTGTTTATTACTATTACTTCGAGAAATTTATTGTTATTAAATTATTTATGTATTTTATTAATATGTAAGATAAAAGTTGGATTTAAGGGTAAAATTAAAGACAGATTTTTATCGAAAGATTTTTTTCAGTTATTTCCTTGTTTCACTCTCCTCAGCTTTCTCCCCAGCTCTCACTCTCCGGCTCTCTCACTCTCCGGCTCTCTCACTCTCCGGCTCTCTCGCTCTCCGGCTCTCTCACTCTCCGGCTCTCTCACTTTACAGCTCTCTCAGTCTCCAGCTCTCTCACTTTACAGCTCTCTCAGTCTCCAGCTCTCTTGTCCCCTCCCTGGAGAGAATGATGCGAAGGGATAGAAGAGACGGAGTAGAGGGATAGAGGGGAGGGAGTGGGCAGAGGAAGGAGATGAAGGGAGATGAGGGAAGGAGGGGTGGGGGCAGCAGGTGTGGACCACCATGACAACATCAAGAGTGACGGCCTGTGGCGAGTATTTTCTGGTCGACTTGGTGAGTAGATAATATGATAATTAGTGTGTGTGTGTGTGTGTGTGTGTGTGTGTGTGTGTGTGTGTGTGTGTGTGTGTGTGTGTGCGTGTGGGGCCCCGTGTTGCGTGCATCAAGTTCTCTTCCCTCTTGAGGAAGGTCTGCCGTGTGCTAGCCTTCCTTCTCAGTTCAAAGTAAAGCAGGTCAAGCAGTCAGTGGTACTTCTCGTACCTACTAGATGGCGCGACGCTCAAGAACAGCTGATAGTCATCATGCCTTCATTACTCCTATTGTCGTTGGGATGGAAGCGCTAAACCCTCACGGATCATAAACTCTAGAATAATCAAGGGGATATCAGACCACGGAGAGTATCACTCATCTGTTCTGTGATAGGACTGGACATAACAATTAGGTTTATTCAGTAACCTGGACGTAAATGTACTTACATATGTACGTATATGCAGTCGCACACAGGCGATCTTAACAATGCAAGACCGAGGGGTGTTGAGGGGACGGGATGACGAATGCTGCTCGTGTCCTGACCATGACTGAGAGGACTACTTCTCATTCCACCTGTTGCTACTCCTGCAATATTGCGTAGTTCCTGATTGAAGTTAGCAAGAACTCATTTATAATTAAGTCCTTTCTAAAAATTTTCTCTTATACGTTTAAAGATATATTTTTTCATTTATGTTAATGTAAAAATTAATAATTTTGTACCAAAAGAACCTTAGAAAACTTACTTAACCTTATTATAACAAGTGCAGTTTAATTTAGCCTAATTTAACTAAATATATTTTACATAAGTACAATAATTTAATAAACATAATGAAATATATTTTTTTTCCTTAGGTTCAGAATGATTTTTGCGAAATTATTGCATACACAAATTTTAGCTTGCCTTATTCGGCACGATATATATATATATATACATATATATATATATATATATATATATATATATATATATATATATATATATATATATATATATATATATATATATATATATATATATATATATATATATTCTGTGGAGATTCTGTTTATTTTATTTATTGTCTGCAGGTGAACATGTCTAGTGAGTTCACTCTGAACATCCGACTGGGCAAGTACAGTGTTTCTGAAGTTCCCTTGCTCATCATGGGTAATATTTACTCAAAGGTATGTGAAAGAAGATATGAGTTTTATGGCATTCATATAGAAGACGTTTCGCCCACCATGGACAAAACGTCTTTTAAATCAGTGTCATAAACTAAATATTGTCTTAATCACACTTTGTGCCCCCAGACTGCACCAGAAAGTGGTCAGTGTTTTTTATAAACATTCTATTATTTAAGCCTTTGTTTAATTTACGTATCACTTAAGAGGCTCTTATTTTTAAGTGGTAAAGTAAGAGGTCGGTAACCTAACTTCAGTAGTAGTTACTAGTCAGATATAACACACTCAGACGCTCTCTTCCTCTGATATCCGATCCTGCTTCTTATCGCGGCCTTCTCACTTTTTTCCTTGTTGCCCGTTTCTCCATCTATGTTGTCTTTGTTTCTCCATCTATGTTGTCTTTGTTTCTCCATCTATGTTGTCTTTGTTTCTCCATCTATGTTGTCTTTGTTTCTCCATCTATGTTGTCTTTGTTTCTCCATCTATGTTGTCTTTGTTTCTCCATCTATGTTGTCTTTGTTTCTCCATCTATGTTGTCTTTGTTTCTCCATCTATGTTGTCTTTGTTTCTCCATCTATGTTGTCTTTGTTTCTCCATCTATGTTGTCTTTGTTTCTCCATCTATGTTGTCTTTGTTTCTCCATCTATGTTGTCTTTGTTTCTCCATCTATGTTGTCTTTGTTTCTCCATCTATGTTGTCTTTGTTTCTCCATCTATGTTGTCTTTGTTTCTCCATCTATGTTGTCTTTGTTTCTCCATCTATGTTGTCTTTGTTTCTCCATCTATGTTGTCTTTGTTTCTCCATCTATGTTGTCTTTGTTTCTCCATCTATGTTGTCTTTGTTTCTCCATCTATGTTGTTTTTGTTTCTCCATCTATGTTGTCTTTGTTTCTCCATCTATGTTGTTTTTGTTTCTCCATCTATGTTGTCTTTGTTTCTCCATCTATGTTGTTTTTGTTTCTCCATCTATGTTGTCTTTGTTTCTCCATCTATGTTGTTTTTGTTTCTCCATCTATGTTGTCTTTGTTTCTCCATCTATGTTGTCTTTGTTTCTCCATCTATGTTGTCTTTGTTTCTCCATCTATGTTGTCTTTGTTTCTCCATCTATGTTGTCTTTGTTTCTCCATCTATGTTGTCTTTGTTTCTCCATCTATGTTGTCTTTGTTTTTCCTATGTTGTCTTTGTTTCTCCATCTATGTTGTCTTTGTTTCTCCATCTATGTTGTCTTTGTTTCTCCATCTATGTTGTCTTTGTTTCTCCATCTATGTTGTTTTTGTTTCTTCATCTATGTTGTCTTTGTTTCTCCATCTATGTTGTCTTTGTTTCTTCATCTATGTTGTTTTTGTTTCTTCATCTATGTTGTCTTTGTTTCTCCATCTATGTTGTCTTTGTTTCTCCATCTATGTTGTCTTTGTTTCTCCATCTATGTTGTCTTTGTTTCTTCATCTATGTTGTTTTTGTTTCTTCATCTATGTTGTTTTTGTTTCTTCATCTATGTTGTCTTTGTTTCTCCATCTATGTTGTCTTTGTTTCTCCATCAATGTTGTCTTTGTTTCTTCATCAGTGTAAAGAATTTGATGAGGATAGTGAAGCTTAGGTTAGGGTATATAGTAGAATAGGGGAGTATTTTTGAGTAAGAGTAGGCTTGCCTTGCACAGGGATGTGTGATGTCTCCATGGCTGTTTAATATATTTGTCGATGGGGTTATAAAAGAAGTAAATCCGAGGGTGTTGGGGAGATGTGCGGGATTGAACGATAACGAATTTGATACAAAGGAAAAGTTGCCACAGTTGCTTTTTGCCGATGACTTAGTTCTTTTGGGAGATTGTAAAGAATATTTGCAAAGGTTTATAGTGGAATTTGAGAGGGTATGTAAAGGGGGGATCTAAGAGTGAACATAGGAAAGAGCAAGGTGACGAAAGTAAACAAAAAATCTAGGCAGTGACAGAATCAATATCAGATTAGAGGGAAGGGGTATAGAGGAAGTGAATATGATCAGATATTTATGAGAAGACTTGTAGTGGATGGATCTATGAATGATGAGGTGAACCATAGATAAGAGGGGAAGGGGGAAAGGTGAGTGGTGTTTTGAGGCATGTGTGGAGACAAAGAACTTTATCCATGGAGGTAAGAGGGAAGATGTAGCAGTGTATAGTAGTTCAAACGCTGATATATGGTTGTGAATCATGGGTTTTATATGTTGCAGCGAGGAGGAGACTAAAGGCAGTAAAGATATTATGTTTTACGGTGATGTGTGGTGTGCGTATTATGCAGAGAATTAACGTGGAGATTAGAAGATGATGTGGGATTACCAAAAGTATAATTCAGAGGGTTGAGGAAGGTTGCTGAGATGGTTTGGACACTTAGAGAGGATTTAGCTAAATAGGATTACTTAGAATAAGATTACACTGGGTTGAAAAAAATGAGGGTTGTCCCAGGAAGGATTGGAGGGAGGGTATGAAGGAGGTTTTGAGGGCTTTAGAGGCTAAAACATCCAACTAACTTGTGTGAAGCCCTCATCTGATTGGCTTCAACTACTGGATTATCCTAGGTTACATCTAAATAATGTACTTTAACGTGCACAGCATATGTGACCAAGATTGTTAAAAATATGTGTTACGTACACAAAACATATAAATAAAACTTAATTATTTAATGGCTGGCCAACCTTCAAGAAAAATTTGGATTGATTTTGGCTTGTGAAGGTCCCAGTTTGCATTTTTTATGGAAGAAACTGGGAAAATTAAAATACTGTTTTTTATCTAATAATTTCTGAGTGCCTCTCATCCAAGTAGCTCCCATCAAGGATGATAACTACATAATACCACTTCTGAGAGGCATCAGATTTAATGTGTTGGTATATTTTAAGATATTAGTCTCTATGAGATAACGAGAGAACGTCTCTTCAGTTTACCCTCGGATGGTGTCTCTTAAAGAACGAAAAGGTACAGAACAGTTATTGAACCAATACACAAATAACGTGCACCTATATATACCCTCTCCCTCACTTTCATGTTTTAGTGTGACTTGTAAATGGTCCAAGTCGGACCGAAACGTCGTCATAAGCCTCTCTTATGTGCGGGTTATTTGTGTGTGGTGACTCTTAGTGGAAACTTTGAATTAGTTTTGGGTTGTGACATATTTTATTCTTTTTATTGACGAGGTTGGAATATTAGTGTCCATGTGATAACTTGTTAATACCTCTTCTCATTCGCTTCAGATCTTCAACGTTAATATTTAACTGAACCAGAAACTTAAGTCGCGCTGTTGCTGTCGTGTGCATCGAGGAACACGGGGCTGGATTTATGCAATACGGGGAGAGAGGAACACGGGGCTGGATTTATGCAATACGGGGAGAGAGGAACACGGGGCTGGATTTATGCAATACGGGGAGAGAGGAACACGGGGCTGGATTTATGCAATACGGGGAGAGAGGAACACGGGGCTGGATTTATGCAATACGGGGAGAGAGGAACACGGGGCTGGATTTATGCAATACGGGGAGAGAGGAACACGGGGCTGGATTTATGCAATACGGGGAGAGAGGAACACGGGGCTGGATTTATGCAATACGGGGAGAGAGGAACACGGGGCTGGATTTATGCAATACGGGGAGAGAGGAACACGGGGCTGGATTTATGCAATACGGGGAGAGAGGAACACGGGGCTGGATTTATGCAATACGGGGAGAGAGGAACACGGGGCTGGATTTATACAATACGGGGAGAGAGGAACACAGGGCTGGATTTACGCAATACGGGGAGAGAGGAACACGGGGCTGGATTTATGCAATACGGGGAGAGAGGAACACGGGGCTGGATTTATGCAATACGAGGAGAGAGGAACACGGGGCTGGATTTTTGCAATACGGGGAGAGAGGAACACGGGGCTGGATTTATGCAATACAGGGAGAGAGGAACACGGGGCTGGATTTACGCAATACGGGGAGAGAGGAACACGGGGCTGGATTTATGCAATACGGGGAGAGAGGAACACGGGGCTGGATTTATGCAATACGGGGAGAGAGGAACACGGGGCTGGATTTATGCAATACGGGGAGAGAGGAACACGGGGCTGGATTTATGCAATACGGGGAGAGAGGAACACGGGGCTGGATTTATGCAATACGGGGAGAGAGGAACACGGGGCTGGATTTATACAATACGGGGAGAGAGGAACACAGGGCTGGATTTACGCAATACGGGGAGAGAGGAACACGGGGCTGGATTTATGCAATACGGGGAGAGAGGAACACGGGGCTGGATTTATGCAATACGAGGAGAGAGGAACACGGGGCTGGATTTTTGCAATACGGGGAGAGAGGAACACGGGGCTGGATTTATGCAATACAGGGAGAGAGGAACACGGGGCTGGATTTACGCAATACGGGGAGAGAGGAACACGGGGCTGGATTTATGCAATACGGGGAGAGAGGAACACGGGGCTGGATTTATGCAATACGGGGAGAGAGGAACACGGGGCTGGATTTTTGCAATACGGGGAGAGAGGAACACGGGGCTGGATTTACGCAATACGGGGAGAGAGGAACACGGGGCTGGATTTATGCAATACGGGGAGAGAGGAACACGGGGCTGGATTTATGCAATACGGGGAGAGAGGAACACGGGGCTGGATTTTTGCAATACGGGGAGAGGAACACGGGGCTGGAGCTATGCAATACGGGGAGAGAGGAACACGGGGCTGGAGTTATGCAATACGGGGAGAGAGGAACACGGGGCTGGAGTTATGCAATACGGGGAGAGAGGAACACGGGGCTGGATTTATGTAATACGGGGAGAGAGGAACACGGGGCTTGAGTTATGCAAAACGGGGAGAGAGGAACACGGGGCTAGAGTTATGCAATACGGGGAGAGAGGAACACGGGGCTGGTGTTATGCAAAACGGGGAGAGAGGAACACGGGGCTAGAGTTATGCAATACGGGGAGAGAGGAACACGGGGCTGGATTTATGTAATACGGGGAGAGAGGAACACGGGGCTTGAGTTATGCAAAACGGGGAGAGAGGAACACGGGGCTAGAGTTATGCAATACGGGGAGAGAGGAACACGGGGCTGGTGTTATGCAAAACGGGGAGAGAGGAACACGGGGCTGGAGTTATGCAATACGGGGAGAGAGGAACACTTGGCTGGAATTATGCAAAACGGGGAGAGAGGAACACGGGGCTGGAGTTATGCAATACGGGGAGAGAGGAACACGGGGCTGGAGTTATGCAAAACGGGGAGAGAGGAACACGGGGCTGGAGTTATGCAATACGGGGAGAGAGGAACACGGGGCTGGAGTTATGCAATACGGAGAGAGAGGAACACGGGGCTGGAGTTATGCAAAACGGGGATAGAGGAACACGGGGCTGGAGTTATGCAATACGGGGATAGAGGAACACGGGGCTGGAGTTATGCAATACGGGGATAGAGGAACACGGAGCTGGAGTTATGCAATACGGGGATAGAGGAACACGGGGCTGGAGTTCTACAGTACGGGGATAGAGGAACACGGGGCTGGAGTTATGCAATACGGGGATAGAGGAACACGGGGCTGGAGTTATGCAGTACGGGGATAGAGGAACACGGGGCTGGAGTTCTACAATACGGGGATAGAGGAACACGGGGCTGGAGTTATGCAATACGGAGATACCTTTCTTGGATAACGCAACAGCCAGAGTATACCTCTCTTTTTTTCTCTCTCTCTTCACTCTTGATATTATCTCCCTCATTCATTTATCCCACGGTCTCTCTGTCTCTCTTCCATGTTAATACACTCTGTCTTTTTTTTTACACAGGGTTTGACAAGGTTAAGGATCCCTAGCTTTATTGACAAGCTATTGACAGGTTAAGGATTTCCAATTTTATTGACAAGCTAAGAGCTGTTACCTACATCAGCTCATTTGAAAGCATTTTTATTGTTATGAGACATACATTTGGGAACAGGATGATACATTTGGGAACAGGATGAAGTTGGAGCCATCTGTGGGCCAGCATTTTCATTTGATCAACTGATTTTATCTCGTTGACATCATAATGCTGTACGAATGTGTTCCATACTCGAGTCATCCTGGGTATATATGATCTCAGATCAAGTGATGTTCTGGAGAACGGTAGAAGCAGAGTGAAGTTGCTGCTTTCTGCCCGTCTTGTGGTATAGAAACTTACTTCACGTTGCCCTCGAAGTGTCCTCTTTCTCTCTCTCTCTCTCTCTCTCTCTCTCTCTCCACATTTTGTTTTCCGCCTTGCCTCTTTTATTCCTCATCCTCCTACCCCCTTTCCTTCCTCTCTCTTCCTCCCTCATCCATGTGAAGTGCTCCTTCCATCCCACATGCCTTCCTTTATCATTCAAATGTAGAGGGAGAGTGCCCGGGGCTACCAGCGCTTGTGTATACCTGTGGGAGGTATATACCTGTGTTGAAGGGTTGCACCCTAACTTAGGGTGCCCCTCTCTGCTTTACCTGCGTGCTGCATCTGTTTTTTTGTGTGTTGTAACTGGTTGTTTTATGTGCTTTCCCTGTGTTTATCTGGTCGTTTTATATGGCTTGCCATTATTATTATTATTGTTATTATTATTATTATTTTTATTATTATTGTTATTGTTGTTATTATTATTAATATTATTTTCAACAAACCGGCCCTAACCCACCGAGGCAGGGTGACCCAAAAAGAAAAACTTTCGTGTTTCTTTATGAATTTAGTAAGATGTACAGGAGAAGGGGTTAGTATCCCCGCGCTCCCGGCATATTAGTCGCCTCGTACCACACTTTCCCATGGAGAATAAGAGGAAATAAACAAGAGGAACAAGAACTAGTAAGAAAATAGACGAAAACCCAGATGAGTGTGTATTATTATTTTAAAGTTAAGTTTTAAAGTTTTCAAGTTTTAAAGTTAAGTTTTCAAGTTTTAAAGCTAAGTTTTCAAGTTTTAAAGCTAAGTTTTCAAGTTTTAAAGCTAAGTTTTCAAGTTTTAAAGTAAAGTTTTCAAGTTTTAAAGTTAAGTTTTCAAGTTTTAAAGTTAAGTTTTCAAGTTTTAAAGCTAAGTTTTCAAGTTTTAAAGTTATGTTTTTAAAGTTAAGGTTTTAAGTTTTAAAATTATAAAGTTTTAATGTTGTTAACTATTTAAGTTTTCAAGTTAAGTTTTTAAGTTAGTCATGTTTTTTTAAGTTAACGTTCTTAAAGTGTTTTAGTTTTTCAAATTTTAAATTTTAATTTTTTTAGATTCTTAAGTTTTATTTTTTTTACGTTTTAAGTTTTTAAAGTTTTTTAGTTTTTAAAACTTTCTGTACTTGGTACCGAGGTACTTGAGTGACGTAATTAATACTTCCCGTCTCAGTACCTGGGCAGTACCTCACCAGGGTAGTACCTCACCAGGGTAGTACCTCACCAGGGTAGTACCTCACCAGGGTAGTACCTCACCAGGGCAGTACCTCACCAGGGCAGTACCTCACCAGGGTAGTACCTCACCAGGGCAGTACCTCACCAGGGTAGTACCTCACCAGGGTAGTACCTCACCAGGGCAGTACCTCACCAGGGCAGTACCTCACCAGGGTAGTACATCACCAGGGCAGTACCTCACCAGGGTAGTACCTCACCAGGGCAGTACCTCACCAGGGTAGTACCTCACCAGGGTAGTACCTCACCAGGGCAGTACCTCACCAGGGTAGTACCTCACCAGGGCAGTACCTCACCAGGGCAGTACCTCACCAGGGCAGTACCTCACCAGGGTAGTACCTCACCAGGGCAGTACCTCACCAGGGTAGTACCTCACCAGGGCAGTACCTCTCCAGGGTAGTACCTCACCAGGGTAGTACCTCACCAGGGTAGTACCTCACCAGGCCAGTACCTCACCAGGGTAGTACCTCACCAGGGTAGTACCTCACCAGGGTAGTACCTCACCAGGGTAGTACCTCACCAGGCCAGTACCTCACCAGGGTAGTACCTCACCAGGGTAGTACCTCACCAGGGTAGTACCTCAACAGTCCAGTACCTTACCAGGGTAGTACCTCACCAGGGTAGTACCTCACCAGGGTAGTACCTCACCAGGGTAGTACCTCACCAGGGCAGTACCTCACCAGGGTAGTACCTCACCAGGGTAGTACCTCACCAGGGCAGTACCTCACCAGGGTAGTACCTCACCAGGGCAGTACCTCACCAGGGTAGTGCCTCACCAGGGCAGTACCTCACCAGGGTAGTACCTCACCAGGGCAGTACCTCACCAGGGCAGTACCTCACCAGGGTAGTACCTCACCAGGGTAGTACCTCACCAGGGTAGTACATCACCAGGGCAGTACCTCACCAGGGTAATACCTCACCAGGGTAGTACCTCACCAGGGTAGTACCTCACCAGGGCAGTACCTCACCAGGGTAGTACCTCACCAGGGCAGTACCTCACCAGGGTAGTACCTCACCAGGGTAGTACCTCACCAGGGTAGTACCTCACCAGGGCAGTACCTCACCAGGGTAGTACCTCACCAGGGTAGTACATCACCGGGGCAGTACCTCACCAGGGTAATACCTCACCAGGGTAGTACCTCACCAGGGTAGTACCTCACCAGGGCAGTACCTCACCAGGGTAGTACCTCACCAGGGCAGTACCTCACCAGGGTAGTACCTCACCAGGGTAGTACCTCACCAGGGTAGTACCTCACCAGGGCAGTACCTCACCAGGGTAGTACCTCACCAGGGCAGTACCTCACCAGGGTAGTACCTCACCAGGGTAGTACCTCACCAGGGCAGTACCTCACCAGGGTAGTACCTCACCAGGGTAGTACCTCACCAGGGCAGTACCTCACCAGGGTAGTACCTCTCCAGGGTAGTACCTCACCAGGGTAGTACCTCACCAGGGTAGTACCTCACCAGGGCAGTACCTCACCAGGGTAATACCTCACCAGGGTAGTACCTCACCAGGGTAGTACCTCACCAGGGCAGTACCTCACCAGGGTAGTACCTCACCAGGGCAGTACCTCACCAGGGTAGTACCTCACCAGGGTAGTACCTCACCAGGGTAGTACCTCACCAGGGCAGTACCTCACCAGGGTAGTACCTCACCAGGGCAGTACCTCACCAGGGTAGTACCTCACCAGGGTAGTACCTCACCAGGGTAGTACCTCACCAGGGCAGTACCTCACCAGGGTAGTACCTCACCATGGTAGTACCTCACCAGGGCAGTACCTCACCAGGGTAGTACCTCACCAGGGCAGTACCTCACCAGGGTAGTGCCTCACCAGGGCAGTACCTCACCAGGGTAGTACCTCACCAGGGTAGTACCTCACCAGGGTAGTACCTCACCAGGGTAGTACCTCACCAGGGCAGTACCTCACCAGGGTAGTACCTCACCAGGGTAGTAGCTCACCAGGGCAGTACCTCACCAGGGTAGTACCTCACCATGGTAGTACCTCACCAGGGTAGTACCTCACCAGGGTAGTACCTCACCAGGGCAGTACCTCACCAGGGTAGTACCTCACCAGGGCAGTACCTCACCAGGGTAGTACCTCACCAGGGCAGTACCTCACCAGGGTAGTACCTCACCAGGGTAGTACCTCACCAGGGCAGTACCTCACCAGGGTAGTACCTCACCAGGGCAGTACCTCACCAGGGTAGTACCTCACCAGGGCAGTACCTCACCAGGGTAGTACCTCACCAGGGTAGTACCTCACCAGGGTAGTACCTCACCAGGGTAGTACCTCACCAGGGTAGTACCTCACCAGGGTAGTACCTCACCAGGGCAGTACCTCACCAGGGTAGTACCTCACCAGGGCAGTACCTCACCAGGGTAGTACCTCACCATGGTAGTACCTCACCAGGGCAATGCCTCACCAGGGTAGTACCTCACCAGGGTAGTACCTCACCAGGGTAGTACCTCACCAGGGTAGTACCTCACCAGGGTAGTACCTCACCAGGGCAGTACCTCACCAGGGTAGTACCTTACCAGGGCAGTACCTCACCAGGGTAGTACCTCACCATGGTAGTACCTCACCAGGGCAATACCTCACCAGGGTAGTACCTCACCAGGGTAGTACCTCACCAGGGCAGTACCTCACCAGGGTAGTACCTCACCAGGGC
>NC_091341.1:14911914-14916914 GCF_038502225.1 Cherax quadricarinatus
CACGCACACACACACACACACACACGCACGCACGCACACACACACACACACACACACACACACACACACACACACACACACACACACACACTCACGCACACACACACACACACACACACACACACACACACACACACACGCACACACACACACACACACACACACACACACACACACACACACACACACACACAAGAGGCAAGGCTAAGAGCTGAGACTCGATCCCTATACACAAGATCTGAGAAAGCATGAATAATTCTCATACACCAGCAGAGTCATCCTAGAGAGAGAGAGAGAGTGGAGGGGGGGAGGGTACTGAGGACACCACAAAAAAAAAGCTTAAGCTTACAGCTGAGAGTTGGGTTCAGCATCACTGGTGTTTGTAAGGACGACTGAGAGAGAGAAGCTGAGGTGTTGACACAAGGAACAAAAGCCTTCGATAATTTCCTGTCGGTCATGTTTACAGATCAGTACAGATCAAACACTTAGATCTCTGTGTATGCTCGCATTAACTCACTCTCTCTCTCTCTCTCTCTCTCGGATGCATTTGCTGGTGTATGAGAGTGATGACTTCTCGGCTCTTGTGTGTGTAAGGATCGAGTCTTAGCTCATGACCCTGCCTCATAACTTGTCGCTTGAGAGAGAGAGAGAGAGAGAGAGAGATTGTGTGTTTATGTGGGTGTGTTAAAGATTGTCCAAGGCATTTGTCCATAGACACTTGTCCTCGTGTGTGTGTGTGTGTGTATTCACCTATTTGTAGTTGCAGGGGTATATTCACAGCTCCTGGCCCCCTCTTCGCTGGTGTGTGTATGCGTGTGTGTGTAGTACTTCAAATGAAGGTAGTGCTTACTCAAATAATCCCAATCAGTATACATCACTTTTCCTGCTATTAACTCTCTGGTAACTGCTTGACCACGTTAATTACCCACACAGCCAGAAGAGATGCCCAGCTAGGGAGAACACCGCGTCCTCCTCGAGAATAATGAAGCTCACGGATCTAATATTAACATTCCTTCGTATTAGGTAAGCAAAACAGATTGCAAGAACCGATTAAAATACAACTGCAGACTTATTAGGAACGTCCATGTTAGCACCTGGAAACATATATGCTAGAACCTGCAAATGTGTGTTAGAAGTTAGAAACAGCTGGGTTTTAGCTGTTTGTAGCTGCTACACCAACTGCTTCTAGCTTCTAACACACCTTTTGGCAGGTTCTAACACACCTGTCTTCAGGTTTTAATACACCTGCTTGTAGGTTCTAGCACTCTTACAGGGCTTTCTGGAGCTCTGGAAGCATAGCTTCTTCCAGACCCTCTTTCAGAACGTCGTCCAGGCCCACTGACAGAGCTCCTTCCAGACGCTCTAGAAACAGAGTTTCTTCAAGGCCTTGTGAAAGCAGAGCTTCATCCAGACGCTGTAGAAACAGCTTCTTCAAGGCCCTCTGGAAGCTGAGCTTCGTCCAGACGCTCTAGAAACAGAGCTTCTTATAGGCCCTCTGAAAGCAGAGCTTCGTCCAGACTCTCTAGAAACATAGCTTCTTTCAGGCCCTCTTTCAGAACGTCGTCCATGCCCACTACAAAGCTCCTTCCAGACGCTCTGGAAACGTCTTGTCGTGGGAATACCATCGTTTCTTGCTGTGGCTTTAACCACAGGAAGCCACAGAATCATATATTAACCCTCTCTCATTTGCATAATTTGATATCCCTTGATTGACAACAGACTGGAGTACCAGGGGGGGGGGGCGGAAGGGGAGATTAGCGCATATTTATAGAGGAAAGCGATAAGCCGCGATGGGGTCATTCCACGTCTGGGGAAGGGGAGGTAAGCATGTCTAATCTTGGGAAGGGGAGGTAAGCATGTCTAATCTGGGGAAGGGGAGGTAAGCATGTCTAATCTAGGGAACGGGAGGTAAACATATATAATCTGGGGAAGGGGAGGTAAGCATGTCTAATCTGGGGAAGGGGAGGTAAGCATGTCTAATCTAGGGAAGGGGAGGTAAGCATATGTAATCTAGGGAAGGGGAGGTAAGTATGTCTAACCTGGGGAAGGGGAAGTAAGCATGTCTAATCTGGGGAAGGGGAGGTAAGCATGTCTAATCTGGGGAAGAGGAGGTAAGCATGTCTAATCTGGGGAAGGGGAGGTAAGTATGGCTAATCTGGGGAAGGGGAGGTAAGCATGTCTAATCTGGGAAAGGGAGGTAAGCATGTCTAATTTGGGGGAGAAGACGTATGTCGAATATGGGGAAGGGAGGTAAGCATATATAATCTGGGGAGGGATAGATAAGCATGTCTAATCTGGAGAAGGGGAGGTATGTCTAATCTGGGGAAGGGAGGTAAGCATGTCTAATCTGAGGAAGGGGGAGGTATGTCTAATCTGAGGAAGGGGAGGTATGTCTAATCTTGGGAAGGGAGGTAAGCATGTCTAATCTGGGGAAGGGGAGGTAAGCATGTCTAATCTGCGGAAGGGGAGGTAAGCATGTCTAATCTAGGGAAGGGGAGGTAAGCATATGTAATCTGGGGAAGGGGAGGTAAGCATGTCTAATCTGGGGAAGGGAAGGTAAGCATGTCTAATCTAGGGAAAGGGATGTAAGCATATATAATCTAGGGAAGGGGAGGTAAGTATGTCTAATCTGGGGAAGGGGAGGTAAGCATGTCTAATCTTGGGAAGGGGAGGTAAGCATATCTGATCTGGGGAAGGGGAGGTAAGCATGTCTAATCTGGGGAAGGGGAGGTAAGTATGTCTAATCTGGGGAAGGGGAGGTAAGCATGTCTAATCTGGGGAAGGAGAGGTAAGCATGTCTAATCTGGGAAAGGGAGGTAAGCATGTCTAATTTGGGGAAGAAGACGCATGTCGAATATGGGGAAGGGAGGTAAGCATGTCTAATCTGGGGAGGGATAGATAAGCATGTCTAATCTGGAGAAGGGGAGGTATGTCTAATCTGGGGAAGGGAGGTAAGCATGTCTAATCTGAGGAAGGGGGAGGTATGTCTAATCTGAGGAAGGGGAGGTATGTCTAATCTTGGGAAGGGAGGTAAGCATGTCTAATCTGTAGAAGGTTGGTTATGTCTAATCTGTGGAAGGGGAGGTATGTCTAATCTTGGGAAATGGGAGGTATGTCTAATTTGGGGAAGGGGGAGGTATGTCTAATCTGGGGAAATGGGAGGTATGTCTAATCTGGGGAAGGGGGAGGTATGTCTAATCTTGGGAAATGGGAGGCATGTCCAATCTGGGGAAGGGAAGTAAGCACGTCTGATCTGGGGAAGGGTTATGGGACCTTCAGTTGTTGGGATCAAGAGCCCCTTCAGCAACATCAAGACCAACAATCAGTCTGATACACACTTCCGGTCCACCTTCACCAGGTTGGTTAAAGGGATTTAAAGGCTATCACCAACACGGTGAGTCATTAAAGCTGCATGTCACCTGTTCACCACCAGTCAAGAATACTCTAATCCCTAAAATAGAGTTTTAAACAAGCTCGCGGTCTATATACACTGAGAGATATACACCTCACGGTATACATCTCTCGGTGTATATACACTGAAAGATATACACCTCACTGTATACATCTCTCGGTGTATATACACTGAAAGATATACACCTCACGGTATACATCTCTCGGTGTATATACACTGAAATATATACACCTCACTGTATACATCTCTCGGTGTATATACACTGAAAGATATACACCTCACTGTATACATCTCTCGGTGTATATACACTGAGAGATATACACCTCACTGTATACATCTCTCGGTGTATATACACTGAGAGATATACACCTCACTGTATACATCTCTCGGTGTATATACACTGAGAGATATACACCTCACGGTATACATCTCTCGGTGTATATACACTGAGAGATGTACACCTCACGGTATACATCTCTCGGTGTATATACACTGAGATATGTATACCTCACGGTGTATGTATCATGTATTACTGTACACTTTATTTTTATCAACACTCCACACTGTCCTCTCAATAGATGTGATCCTACTTTGAAAACTGCAATGTCTATTGTCTATCCTGGAAGACGGTCTACCTGTCACCCAGCTGCCTGTCTACCGGCAGTAGCTACTTGTTAGTCTACTATCAAACTGTCAGTGGTGAATTGTTGGGTTCGTAATTGAAAGGACCTGGGTTCGGTTCATGGGCAAGAGGAGAGTTGTGGCAAGTGTCACTTCACCTGTTGCCCCTGTTCACCTTGGACTATCCCTTCACAGGTATACCTCTCCTCTAGGTCTATCCCTTCACAGGTATACCTCTCCTCTAGGTCTGTCCCTTCACAGTTATACCTCTCTTCTGGGACTACCCCTTCTCTAGTATACCCCTCCTTTGGGACTATCCCTCCTCAGGTACCTCACTCTGGGATTATCCCTCCTTCACTCCTCCCTCACTGATGGTCACTCAGCACATTTTTCTTAATGTGATGGAGT
The DNA here is from genome assembly GCF_038502225.1 of Cherax quadricarinatus. Taxonomy (NCBI): domain Eukaryota; kingdom Metazoa; phylum Arthropoda; class Malacostraca; order Decapoda; family Parastacidae; genus Cherax; species Cherax quadricarinatus. The sequence goes on from NC_091341.1 coordinate 14,916,356, forward strand.
TGTGAAGGAGTTTTAATTAGTGCTAGTTGAGTGTTGGAGGCACTTCTAGGGAGGGAGGAGGGAGGGAGGGAGGCTGTCGAGGAGCAGGGAAGGGAGGGAGAGAGAGAGAGAGAGAGAGAGAGAGAGAGAGAGAGAGAGAGAGAGAGAGAGAGAGAGAGAGAGAGAGGTCTTCTAAAAATATTAATTAAAATCAATATCTCAAATAAATTTGAATTAATAAACAAAGTTCCATTTGAATTAGATGGACACATCTTCAAATTCATCAAAATAAAGGTGGAATAGAATGGATACACGAGGATATAGGTGGGTGAAGATGGATAAGTGTTAATGAATAACTAAAGTGTAAAGAACACTTGTCAGTGCACAATAATAACGCACATGGAGACAGAAATGTACAGATCAATCAATCTTCTGACTTTGTCTCCACATGGGTTATTATTGTGTATCAGTAAGTATTATTTAACATAAAAACAATCAAATTCAGTAACCACACACATAGAAGGAGCACAGAGAGTGGACTTAATAGCCAGAAACGAAGAGGGGCCAGGAGCTGTGAATC
>NC_091341.1:14921914-14941914 GCF_038502225.1 Cherax quadricarinatus
ACCACTGGTGGGTGGTGACAGCACTGGTTGGTGGTGGTTGCGTGAACGACCACGAGAGAGAAAGACCACTGGCTGGTGGTCGTCGTGTAAACGACCACGAGAGGACCACTGGTGGGTGGTGGCAGCACTGGTTGGTGGTGGTCGCGTGAACGACCACGAGAGAGAAGGACCACTGGTGGGTGGTGACAGCACTGGTTGGTGGTGGTTGCGTGAACGACCACGAGAGAGAAAGACCACTGGCTGGTGGTCGTCGTGTAAACGACCACGAGAGGACCACTGGTGGGTGGTGGCAGCACTGGTTGGTGGTGGTCGCGTGAACGACCACGAGAGAGAAGGACCACTGGTGGGTGGTGGCAGCACTGGTTGGTGGTGGTCGTGTGAACGACCACGAGAGAGAAGGACCACTGGTGGGTGGTGGTCGCGTGAACGACCACGAGAGAGAAGGACCACTGGTGGGTGGTGGTCGCGTGAACGACCACGAGAGAGAAGGACCACTGGTGGGTGGTGGCAGCAAAGTTGGTGGTGGTCGTGGCAAGGGTTACCCACAACTCCGGTAGGAAGCTCTAACGAACGAACATTTACCGAGTCAGTGAATTTTTAATACTTCATTTATGGCCTAACTTACTCTATGAACATTCCTCTCTGGGCACGTCTCTCTCACATTCCAGATTTAGTAATTCCCTGCCCAAGGATAATGCCCGATTGGGTGTCCTTCAGAGAAATGCCCATTGCCCTAGGTGCCCTAGCTTGTCCATGGCGTCATTAGCACACCAGGAAGGTTCTTAGTTCTTGTTTTAACCCCCGCCCCACCTTCCCTACTGTACCTTACTGGTGAAGAATTAGACATGTGCAACATCTGGGTATCTTTATTTGTAGACGTTTGTCCATCCATTGTCTTTATCTGTACGTTACTACACACCCTCGACGGTCGTTCTAAATTAACACCCATTACTCATAAGTGTTAATGACCTCTCAGATATACTATAGATATACATATGACTGTATTTACTCGTGCCCGGCTTCATTAATTCGCTACAGCTTCCATCTTAGCTCCGCCTCTATACTCTGAAACTGAAGGAAGGAGTGAAGTGCCACCAGTTCAGTGGAACCCAGACATCATGCTTTAACTTGGTCCCGGTAGAATCGGAGATCCTCGGAGCGTGAAGCAGTTGTCCATTCAAGTTTATGAAAGAGTTGAGTGACAAACTCGAAGAGGAAACCAAGGACCCCAGAGCAACCAGCTTCCCGGCCAGAGACTGAGTGTTGCGATCCAGAGAGGAAACGCCTGCAGCATTCTGGGCACGCAACCCATCGCCGGGAAGCTGGGTGAAGTATTTGAGTTGTAGACTCTATGTTGTGCATGTTCCTCTATGTCCCAGTATGTTTTTTAAATGTATTTTTTTTATGAATGAACTTGAAAAACATTGTATGTAGGGAATGGCAGGGAAAGAAGATAGTCAACTCCAGGAAAAAATCTCCACATTTTACCCTGAAGTGGACTGATTCTTTTCTACAAGGCTGTGGGCCCCCAGCCTGTACTAGAGGCGGTACTGACTTGGTAAAACTTTTCAGTTAGCAAGACCTCATTTAAAATTAAGCCCTTTCTAAAATTTTCTCTTATACATTTAAAGATATATTTTTTCATTTATGTTAATATAAAAATTAATGATTTTGTACCAAAAGAACCTTAGGAAACTTACCTAACCTTATTACAACAGTCGCAATTTAATTTAGCCTAATCCAACTAAATATATTATATATATGTTTCTAATAGTTTAATAATAAACAAACACAATGAAATGTATTCTTTTCCGTTAGGTTCAGAATGTTTTTTGCGAAATTATTGCATACACAAATTTTCGCTTGCCCTATTCGGCAGTATATATATATATATATATATATATATATATATATATATATATATATATATATATATATATATATATATATATATATATATATATATATATATATATATATATATATATATATTATACATATACATACACACACACACACATCTACCTTCATTTTTATCTAATCTATCTGTATTTATCTATCTTAAGTCTTCTGTGAATCGATCATATCTTCGGCATCAATAATTGGGTGGTGGTAGGTGGATAGTGGGTGGCAGGGAGAGACAGAGCTCTGACAGCTCTATACTTTGCAGCTCCCAGAGCCCACTATTACACAACACCGGTGTAGCCGGCTTCTTGCTAGGTGCTCTTGCCTCTTACCAGCCTCGTACATCTCTTTAATTCTCCTCTTACTACTCTTTAATCTTACCCTTGTTTACAGCCTGTTATTCCTCGTTAATGCTCCTCTTACTCCTGTTAACAGCCTCTCACTCCTCTTTTATGCTACTCTTACCACTCTTTGCAGCCTCTTACTCCTCTTTTATGCTCTTCTTAGGCCTCTCTGTACCTCTTTAATGTTCCTCTTATGCATCTTTAATGTTCCACCATTCAGGTCTCGTGGTCCATCATTCAGGTCTCGTGGTCCACCATTTAGGTCTCGTGGTCCACCATTTAGGTCTTGTGGTCCACTATTTAGGTCTTGTGGTCAACCATTCGGGTCTCGTGGTCCACCATTCGGGTCTCGTGGTCCACCATTCAGGTTTAGTGGGTGGAGACTGAATTAAGATCACTTATATCATGATAAACAGTAGTCAGTCGCCATTACTGTATCTTACAGAGCCATCACTATAGTCTTGGTCATCCTGATTACTTGTAATGGCTACTGATGTAAAAGCCAATGATTTTTTTTTTCTTAACAGTTTACCACTGACATCTCACTAGGTGGCCCACAGAGAGAGAGAGAGAGAGAGAGAGAGAGAGAGAGAGAGAGAGAGAGAGAGAGAGAGAGAGAGAGAGAGAGAGAGAGAGAGAGAGAGAGAGAGAGTAAATTTCTTTTAAGTGTCATTCCATGCTGGCCAGTTATATATTACAGCACCTGGTACAGTCAAATCAGCACCTGGTACAACCCAAGCAGCACCTGGTACAACCAAAGTAGCACCTGTCACAACCAAAACAGCACCTGCTGCAACCAAAGCAGCACCTGCAACCAAAACAACACCTGCTGCAACCAAAACAGCACCTGCTGCAACCAAAACAACACCTGCTGCAACCAAAACAGCACCTGCTGCAACCAAAACAGCACCTGCTGCAACCAAAACAGCACCTGCTACAACCAAAACAGCACCTGCTACAACCAAAACAGCACCTGCTACAATCAAAACACAACCTTGTGGAGCCAAAACAGCACCTGCCACAGCCGACGACATGGGTATCGGTCGCGTTGGGGCACCAGAGTGAAAATTAAGAGGTTAATCCCAATGATGTAAAGAGTAAAGATGTCTTGTAGCGAGACAGGAGGCGAGGCAGGTGGCAGCAGCTGTAGTTATCCACGCCATATCCAGGTCGTGTTATCCAGCCAGGCAGCCTTTACTTAGATGACTGTTATCCTAGGGTTGGTTGTTTAATTGAGTGTGAAGCCTATCTACTACACGAAGATCATTAAGGATGCATGTCACCTGGTCACCACCTGTCAAGAATACTTTAATGCCTAAAAGTAAGCTTAAGGTGTGTATACACTGAGATAAAGGGGCATATACACTTCTCGGTGTATGTACCAAGTCTTCCCAAGCTGAAAGAGTTTGCTTTCAACATGCGAGAAGGATCACATCAGGCACTAGAAGGATCACATCATGTGTGAACATCGCGGCGTCTTAGTGAAAGGGTGTTGAATCAGATTGGAACGCAAACAAAAACCCTGGAATCGCGTGACACATATATCGTTATTGCCTGGGACTGAATTACCATGTAGGTCAATCATGCGCCACGGGTGTGACTGGAAAATGGGCCTTAAGTAGGAGCGAGGGAAGGGCAGAAGGGCACAGAGTGCCCTTCATACCCCGAGTAGCAAGGGATGAGGAGAGTGGGAAGTGGAAGTGATATAGCGGGATGTGTGATGATAAAGTTGAGATTATCACTTACACACACCCACTACAAACAACAGGCCATGTGTCTGTCGACAAGTGCCTTTGACAACTGGTAAATAACACACAGGAGCTGTGAATCGACCCCTGCAACCACAACTAGGTGGGTGCACATTCTATATACACATTCAGGTAACCCTGGGCATGCAGAAGTATGCCCAGTTGAAGTACAAACTTACCACTATGTTCAGCATGCAAGGTCTCATGATACCCGCTCTGAGGAACCTCATGGTACCTACTCTAAGGGGAATCCCTAGATGCTGCTGAAGGAAGCTGCAACCACTTCCCCATCCCTCCCCCTCACCTCTCCTCCCTCTCTCTCTCCCCTGTATATCAACCCTCATTAAGTCCCATTCCTCAGATGCTATATGACCTTTCCGGGTTTAGCGCTTCATATTTAATGAAGTCTAAATTTTCAGTGGTGTTGGTGTGTTTGATTGAGAGTCAGGTCCAGAGTGATAGTTCGTCCAGGTCCAGAGTAATGGTTCGTCCAGGTCCAGAGTGATGGTTCGTCCAAGTCCAGAGTAATGGTTCGTCCAGGTCCAGAGTAATGGTCCGTCCAGGTTCAGAGTAATGGTTCGTCCAGGTCCAGAGTAATGGTTCGTCCAGGTCCAGAGTAATGGTTCGTCCAGGTCCAGAGTAATGGTTCGTCCAGGTCCAGAGTAATGGTTCGTCCAGGTCCAGAGTAATGGTTCGTCCAGGTCCAGAGTGATGGTTCGTCCAAGTCCAGAGTAATGGTTCGTCCAGGTCCAGAGTAATGGTCCGTCCAGGTTCAGAGTAATGGTTCGTCCAGGTCCAGAGTAATGGTTCGTCCAGGTCCAGAGTAATGGTTCGTCCAGGTCCAGAGTAATGTTTCGTCCAGGTCCAGAGTAATGGTTCGTCCAGGTCCAGAGTAATGGTTCGTCCAGGTCCAGAGTAATGCTTCGTCCAGGTCCAGAGTAATGGTTCGTCCAGGTCCAGAGTAATGGTTCGTTCAGGTCCAGAGTAATGGTTCGTCCAGGTCCAGAGTAATGGTTCGTCCAGGTCCAGAGTAATGCTTCGTCCAGGTCCAGAGTAATGGTTCGTCCAGGTTCAGAGTAATGGTTCGTCCAGGTCCAGAGTAATGCTTCGTCCAGGTCCAGAGTAATGGTTCGTCCAGGTCCAGAGTAATGGTTCGTCCAGGTCCAGAGTAATGGTTCGTCCAGGTCCAGAGTAATGGTTCGTCCAGGTCCAGAGTAATGGTACGTCCAGGTCCAGAGTAATGGTTCGTCCAGGTCCAGAGTAATGGTTCGTCCAGGTCCAGAGTAATGGTCCGTCCAGGTCCAGAGTAATGGTTCGTCCAGGTCCAGAGTAATGGTCCGTCCAGGCCCAGAGTAATGGTCCGTCCAGGTCCAGAGTAATGGTCCGTCCAGGTCCAGAGTAATGGTTCGTCCAGGTCCAGAGTAATTGTTCTTCCAGGTCCAGAGTAATGGTCCGTCCAGGTCCAGAGTAATGGTTCGTCCAGTTCCAGAGTAATGGTTCGTCCAGGTCCAGAGTAATGGTCCGTCCAGGTCCAGAGTAATGGTCCGTCCAGGTCGAGTAAAGGTACGTCCAGGTCCAGAGCAATGGTCCGTCCAAGCCCAGAGTAATGGTCCGTCCAGGTCCAGAGTAATGGTCCGTCCAGGTCCAGAGTAATGGTACGTCCAGGTCCAGAGTAATGGTCCGTCCAGGTCCAGAGTAATGGTCCGTCCAGGTCCAGAGTAATGGTCCGTCCAGGTCCAGAGTAATGGTCCGTCCAGGTCCAGAGTAATGGTACGTCCAGATCCAGAGTAATGGTTCGTCCAGGTCCAGAGTAATGGTCCGTCCAGGTCCAGAGTAATGGTACGTCCAGATCCAGAGTAATGGTTCGTCCAGGTCCAGAGTAATGGTTCGTCCAGGTCCAGAGTAATGGTACGTCCAGATCCAGAGTAATGGTCCGTCCAGGTCCAGAGTAATGGTTCGTCCAGGTCCAGAGTAATGGTTCGTCCAGGTCCAGAGTAATGGTACGTCCAGATCCAGAGTAATGGTCCGTCCAGGTCCAGAGTAATGGTCCGTCCAGGTCCAGAGTAATGGTCCGTCCAGGTCCAGAGTAATGGTACGTCCAGATCCAGAGTAATGGTCCGTCCAGGTCCAGAGTAATCGTCCGTCCAGGTCCAGAGTAATGGTTCGTCCAGGTCCAGAGTAATGGTTCGTCCAGGTCCAGAGTAATGGTTCGTCCAGGTCCAGAGTAATGGTACGTCCAGATCCAGAGTAATGGTCCGTCCAGGTCCAGAGTAATGGTACGTCCAGGTCCAGAGTAATGGTCCGTCCAGGTCCAGAGTAATGGTCCGTCCAGGTCCAGAGTAATGGTCCGTCCAGGTCCAGAGTAATGGTCCGTCCAGGTCCAGAGTAATGGTACGTCCAGATCCAGAGTAATGGTCCGTCCAGGTCCAGAGTAATGGTTCGTCCAGGTCCAGAGTAATAGTCCGTCCAGGTCCAGAGTAATGGTTCGTCCAGATCCAGAGTAATGGTTCGTCCAGGTCCAGAGTAATGGTTCGTCCAGATCCAGAGTAATGGTCCGTCCAGATCCAGAGTAATGGTTCGTCCAGGTCCAGAGTAATGGTTCGTCCAGATCCAGAGTAATGGTTCGTCCAGGTCCAGAGTAATGGTTCGTCCAGATCCAGAGTAATGGTTCGTCCAGGTCCAGAGTAATGGTTCGTCCAGATCCAGAGTAATGGTCCGTCCAGGTCCAGAGTAATGGTTCGTCCAGATCCAGAGTAATGGTCCGTCCAGGTCCAGAGTAATGGTTCGTCCAGATCCAGAGTAATGGTTCGTCCAGGTCCAGAGTAATGGTCCGTCCAGGTCCAGAGTAATGGTTCGTCCAGGTCCAGAGTAATAGTCCGCCTAGCTGTCCAGTTATCAATTTTACAGACCAGATTGTGATATTAGTTTGGGCGGGATGACTTGAGAATGCCTCTTCTGATCGACTTCAAACTTTCATCTCTGTTGCAACTTACTTAAAACTAAAATAGTATTTTTTCTATGTAATAATTTGAAAATGCACCTTCAGAACAGCTTCAAACTTATAATGCTGATGCACCTGAAAATAAGGAAAACTCAGTATAATTTTCAGTCTTGTTAGTCAGTTTGCAACCTTGTTTCTTAATTTAAAAGTGTACAGAATTATTGGTTTCTGTGTGATAACTTGTGAATGCTTCCTCAGATCAACTTGAAACTTTCAGTATTGGTGTATTTTGCTCACAGCAAGGTGGACATTGTTGTAACATTATGTAATTCCCAATTTGCCAGTTTTATTAAATAGTTTGGGGTATTGGTATTCTTGTCCTTCCTTGACAATGCCTTTTCATATAGGCATCAAACTTTCACTACTTATATCTTACCATATACTCCCTTCCCCATCATCCCATACCCTCTCTCCCATCACTATATACCCCCCTCTCTCTCTTCCATCACCACATACCCCCCTCTCTCTCTCTCATCACCACATGCCCCCTCTCTCTCCCATCACCACATACCCCTCTCTCTCTCCCATCACCACATACCCCTCTCTTTCTCCCATCACCACATGCCCTTCAGTCTCCCATCATCACATACCCTTCCCTCTCCCATCACCACATACCCCTCCCTCTCCCATCATCACATACCCCTTCTACCATTACCACATACCCCTCCCTCTCCCATCATCACATACCCCTCTCCCATCACCACATACCCCCCTCTCTCCCCTCATCAAATAACTTCCTTTAGTCACTTTATTCCCCTCCCCTCCTCTCAATTTCCCCACCAACACTATCCCCACTCACCTGTCCTCACCCATCACCTCTACTCCCCACTCACCTATCCTCACCCACCACTCCCACAATCACTTCCCTGTGATCAGCGTCGCGGATCACACTAATCACCTTATTATAACACCGCTAGTGTGTGTGTGTGTGTGTGTACTCACCTATTTGTGGTTGCAGGAGTCGAGTCCTAGCTCCTGGCCCCTGTGTGTGTGTGTGTGTGTGTGTGTGTGTGTGTGTGTGTGTGTGTGTGTGTGTGTGTGTGTGTGTGTGTGTGTGTGTCTGGGTGTGTGTGTTGTGTGTGTGTGTCTTCATGTGTGTATTCACTTATATATGGTTAAAAGGGTCGAGTCTCGGCTCCAGACCCCAAGTATGTGTTTGTGTTCTATGCCCAAAGCTTTATCCTAACTTGGATGTAAGCCAGAGTAACTAATCCAGAGATAATTGAACCTGGGTAACTGAGCCAGGGTAACTAAGCCAGGGTAATTAAGCAGCCAAAGTAATTAAGGTAACTAAGAATAAATTAGAATCAATCTAGCAGCGTAAGTGACTCCCGCTGTCATCTCTGAGAAAACTTCCACTCATTTCTCCTGTTGCTACCTTTGCAATATTACACAGCTCCTGATGACGCACTGAGAAGTGTGAAAGAACTTGAGCTAAAGATTTCCACCCACCGTGGCTTGTTTTGTATATATATATATATATATATATATATATATATATATATATATATATATATATATATATATATATATATATATATATATATATATATATATATATAATGTCGTGCCAAATAGGCAGAATTTGCGATCTTGGCTTAAATAGCAACGTTCATCTTCCATATAGGACAAGTGAAAATTTGTGTATGCAATAATTTCGCCAAAATCATTCTGAACCTAACGAAAAAAATATATTTCATTGTGTTTGTTTAGTATTAAATTACTGTAAACAAATCTAAAATATATTTAGTTGGGTTAGGCTAAAATAAATTGTTCTTGTTATAATAAGGTTAGGTAAGTTTTCTAAGTTCCTTTTGGTGCAAAATTAAAAATTTTTGCATTAACATTAATGAAAAAAAATATCTTTAAACGTATAAGAGAAAATTTTAGAAAGGACTTAATTTTAAATGAGTTCTTGCTAAATGACCAGTTTTACATATTCGGCACGACATATATATATATATATATATATATATATATATATATATATATATATATATATATATATATATATATATATATATATATATATATATATATATATATATATATATATATATATATACTTTCAACAAACCGGTCGTATCCCACCAAGGCAGGGTGGCCCAAAAAGAAAAACGAAAGTTTCTCTTTTTAAATTTAGTAATTTATACAGAAAAAGGGATCACTAGCCCCTTGGTCCCTACATTTTAGTTGCCTCTTACGACACACATGGCTTACGGAGGAAGAATTCTGTTCCACTTCCCCCATGGAGAATATACTATATATATATATATATATATATATATATATATATATATATATATATATATATATATATATATATATATATATATATATATATATATATATATAAGCACTCTCACTCCCACACATCACACTTTCCTCTGATCGCCACCCGCACCCCCGCCCATAGGCACTGCGGGCGGGCTTCCTGACAAGTGGGTGTGAGGGCTAGTATTAGCGATGTTTCACGGGCGTGTGGTGTGTCTTGCCCCGGGCGTGGTGGAGGAGGAGGAGGAGGCGGAGGGATGGAGGAGGAGAAGGAGGGATGGAGGAGGAGAGAAGGGTAAGGGAGAAGTATAGATTTATTAAAACTAATTAGGAACATCCGCAGTGTGTTGCTACTTTATTCTGTATGGGAAGGATGGAGGAAGAGAGGGAGGGAGGGTAGGAAGGAGATTGAGTGGGATGGAGAATGGTAGTGTGAGAAGATAATGTGGGAAGTAATGATCGAAAGATAGTGTGGGAGGGAGGGAGAGTGGAAAGGAGAGACGCAGAGTGGAAGAGAGGGAGGGAGAGTGGAAAGGAGAGACGCAGAGTGGAAGAGAGGGAGGGAGAGTGGAAAGGAGAGACGCAGAGTGGAAGAGAGGGAGGGAGAGTGGAAAGGAGAGACGCAGAGTGGAAGAGAGGGAGGGAGAGTGGAAAGGAGAGAGACTGTGGAAGGGAGAGAGATAGTGGAAAGGAGAGAGGTAGAGTGGAAGGGAGAGAGGTAGAGTGGAAGGGAGAGAGGTAGAGTGGAAAGGAGAGAGACAGAGTGGAAGGGAGAGAGGCAGAATGGAAGGGAGAGAGGTAGAGTGGAAGGGAGAGAGGCAGAATGGAAGGGAGAGAGGTAGAGTGGAAGGGAGAGAGGCAGAATGGAAGGGAGAGAGGTAGAGTGGAAGGGAGAGAGGCAGAATGGAAGGGAGAGAGGTAGAGTGGAAGGGAGGGAGGTAGAGCGGAAGGGAGGTAGAGTGGAAGGGAGAGAGGCAGAGTGGAAGGGAGAGAGGTAGAGTGGAAGAGGGAGAGGTAGAGTGGAAAGGAGGGAAGGAGAGAGGCAGAGTGGAAGGGAGAGAGGTAGAGTGGAAGGGAGGGAGGTAGAGTAGAAGGGAGGGAGGGAGGGATGTAGGTAGTATGGTTGGCGAAGAATTGAGACACTTATGCAAACATATGGGAATCTTTATTGAAGAAACGTTTCGCCACTGTGTGGCGAAACGTTTCTTCAATAAAGATTCCCATATGTTGCGTAAGTGTGTCAGTTCTTTAACTTGTCGGTTTTCAAAACCATTCATCACAGTATGAATGGTATTGTGGGAGGGAAGGACGTAGGTAGTGTGATAGGAGGGAATAATAAAGTGTGGTAGGGGGAAGCGAGGGGGGAAGGTAAAGTGAGAGGGCGATAGTGAGATTGAGAGGGAGGAAGGGAGAGAGAACCTGAAACGTCACTCCCGTTCAGTGTTCATCTCGTTCAACACCTCTTACTCTGGCAGTATTGAACATGATGAACACAAATACAGGCACAGTAGTGTGTGAGGATGATAACAGTGTGTGAGGATGATAACAGTGTGTAAGGATAATTACCTCCCCCAGGATGGGTATGGGGTGATTACCTCCAAAAGGATGAGTATGGGATGATAACCTTCCCCAGGATGGGCATGGGATGATAACCTTCCCCAGGATGAGTATGGGATGATTACCTCCCCCAGGATGGATATGGAATGATTACCTCCCCCAGGATGGATATGGAATGATTACCTCCCCCAGGATGGATATGGAATGATTACCTCCCCCAGGATGGATATGGAATGATTACCTCCCCCAGGATGGATATGGAATGATTACCTCCCCCAGGATGGATGTGGGATGATTACCTCCCCCAGGATGGATATGGGATGATTGCCTCCCCCAGGATGGATATGGAATGATTACCTCCCCCAGGATGGATATGGAATGATTACCTCCCCCAGGATGGATATGGAATGATTACCTCCCCCAGGATGGATATGGAATGATTACCTCCCCCAGGATGGATGTGGGATGATTACCTCCCCCAGGATGGATATGGGATGATTGCCTCCCCCAGGATGGATATGGAATGATTACCTCCCCCAGGATGGATATGGAATGATTACCTCCCCCAGGATGGATATGGGATGATTACCTCCCCCAGGATGGATGTGGGATGATTACCTCCCCCAGGATGGATATGGGATGATTGCCTCCCCCAGGATGGATATGGAATGATTACCTCCCCCAAGATGGATGTGGGATGATTACCTCCCCCAGGATGGATATGGGATGTTTGCCTTTCCCAGGATGGATGTGAGGTGACTCCCTCCCTAGGATGGAGGTAGAGATTTCTGTGTGCAAATTTGGGAGCAATCCCTTTAGGATTTTTCAGGAATAAATTATGATGTACCTTTGTCGCTGATGTTCCAAGAAGTACAGTTCATGGGATTTCAAACGTTCCCAGTACTTTAGATGCTTGAGCGAATTTATATTAACAGCAGAGTTTATCTGTAGGTTTTGCAGCTACACAATTTCACCTGTAAAGGTGTTGTTACTATACAATAATATTCCAGCCTAGATCTCGAGAACAAGAGATTTACTGTACCATTATCATTTGCTTGACATCTCTTGTTTTGAAGTTCTAATTATCCAACCTATCACTTTTCTTGCACCTGTGATAATACTGTTGTGATCCTTGTACATAAGATCTGACATTATCACTCCTAAGTCCCTCACATCAGTCTTTCGCTCTCTTGAGTGGGTTGAGTATGCTATACACTGCTCCAGTTTTTATTTTCTCATTTTTTTCCATATCGGAGTAACTACAGTTTGTCCTCATTAAACATATTGTTTTCTGTTGTCCACTGGAAGACCTGATTTATGTCCTCTGTGATTCGCTGTGTCGTCAATGGCTGCCACTCTCAAACAAATTGTAGCAATGTCTGCGAAGTATGATACGGTACTATGATTGATGTTTCTGTCTGTCGAATACGAGGATGAAAAGAGAACTAAGGCTAGTACTGTGCCTCGGGGAGCAGAACCTTTATTCTGTGTCAGCCTCTTATTTAACAGTTTACTATTAGATTTTGGTGTCAGAAAATATCACGCATTTTATGTGCTATTACACGATGATCATACTTGTTAATTGTTTTGCAAAGTTCGTGTACACTGTGTCTGCATTTTGTTTGTCTTTAAGTGCATTCGAAATTATATCGTCATGTTCTAATAGCTGTGAGAGGTAGGATCGACCTGTTTTAAACCCATGCTGCCCTGGGTTGTATTTTTCCTTGTGATTCCAAGTGATGGGCAAGCTTGTTTCTTAAAATCTTTCAAAGATTTTAATAATGTAAGACGTCAGTTTTCCGTTCTAGCTACTCAGCGCTGAGGTTCAGAGGGGTAATTCCTGCTGTGTTTTGGGTATCCGCCCCAGCTCTGAGAAGCTGGATGAGATTTTTCGCATTATAATCTGTGATAAACATGTAGCAGTATGCGCTTGAAATGTATCCCTCAAACCTCATATACTGTATATGTCATCTTTGTACCAGTAATGTATCTTTTAAATCTTGTGTACCATATTATGTAATAAAATGTACCCAGTGGTAAAAAAGAAAAAAGGAAAAGATGGGGTGGTAAGGGAAGTGGAATACTCAAATGGCTTCAGGAAGAAATCCAAACAGTTTTCCTCGAAGCCTTCTTATCCACTTCTCCAAGGCTATGGGTACCTCAATTTGCACTAGAGGTGGACCCCATCTATCTATCTATCTATCTATCTATCTATCTATCTATCTATATATATATATATATATATATTTTTATTATTATTATTTTTTATTATCACACCGGCCGATTCCCACCAAGGCAGGGTGGCCCGAAAAAGAAAAACTTTCACCATCATTCACTCCATCACTGTCTTGCCAGAAGGGTGCTTTACACTACAGTTTTTAAACTGCAACATTAACACCCCTCCTTCAGAGTGCAGGCACTGTACTTCCCATCTCCAGGACTCAAGTCCGGCCTGCCGGTTTCCCTGAATCCCTTCATAAATGTTACTTTGCTCACACTCCAACAGCACGTCAAGTATTAAAAACCATTTGTCTCCATTCACTCCTATCAAACACGCTCACGCATGCCTGCTGGAAGTCCAAGCCCCTCGCACACAAAACCTCCTTTACCCCCTCCCTCCAACCCTTCCTAGGCCGACCCCTACCCCGCCTTCCTTCCACTACAGACTGATACACTCTTGAAGTCATTCTGTTTCGCTCCATTCTCTCTACATGTCCGAACCACCTCAACAACCCTTCCTCAGCCCTCTGGACAACAGTTTTGGTAATCCCGCACCTCCTCCTAACTTCCAAACTACGAATTCTCTGCATTATATTCACACCACACATTGCCCTCAGACATGACATCTCCACTGCCTCCAGCCTTCTCCTCGCTGCAACATTCATCACCCACGCTTCACACCCATATAAGAGCGTTGGTAAAACTATACTCTCATACATTCCCCTCTTTGCCTCCAAGGACAAAGTTCTTTGTCTCCACAGACTCCTAAGTGCACCACTCACTCTTTTTCCCTCATCAATTCTATGATTCACCTCATCTTTCATAGACCCATCCGCTGACACGTCCACTCCCAAATATCTGAATACGTTCACCTCCTCCATACTCTCTCCCTCCAATCTGATATTCAATCTTTCATCACCTAATCTTTTTGTTATCCTCATAACCTTACTCTTTCCTGTATTCACCTTTAATTTTCTTCTTTTGCACACCCTACCAAATTCATCCACCAATCTCTGCAACTTCTCTTCAGAATCTCCCAAGAGCACAGTGTCATCAGCAAAGAGCAGCTGTGACAACTCCCACTTTGTGTGTGATTCTTTATCTTTTAACTCCACGCCTCTTGACAAGACCCTCGCATTTACTTCTCTTACAACCCCATCTATAAATATATTAAACAACCACGGTGACATCACACATCCTTGTCTAAGGCCTACTTTTACTGGGAAAAAATTTCCCTCTTTCCTACATACTCTAACTTGAGCCTCACTATCCTCGTAAAAACTCTTCACTGCTTTCAGTAACCTACCTCCTACACCATACACTTGCAACATCTGCCACATTGCCCCCCTATCCACCCTGTCATACGCCTTTTCCAAATCCATAAATGCCACAAAGACCTCTTTAGCCTTATCTAAATACTGTTCACTTATATGTTTCACTGTAAACACCTGGTCCACACACCCCCTACCTTTCCTAAAGCCTCCTTGTTCATCTGCTATCCTATTCTCCGTCTTACTCTTAATTCTTTCAATTATAACTCTACCATACACTTTACCAGGTACACTCAAGAGACTTATCCCCCTATAATTTTTGCACTCTCTTTTATCCCCTTATATATATATATATATATATATATATATATATATATATATATATATATATATATATATATATATCTATATATATATATATGCTGCCATATTTGTGAAGTGAGGCTATATCCGTTGTTTTAATGACTATGGACTGACTCGTGTGTCGAGGCTTCCTTTTCGTACAACGTTTAAGCCATGTAATAAGGGTTTCTTGCTGGGGATTCTAGCAGTGATAGCAGTGTCCTTCTCGCCACCGTGCAGAGCCTATGTCAGCAGCAGCAGCAGTGACAGTAGCATTGATATTGACAGCAAAATTGCTCTCAGCACTCTGCTCTCACCAGGACGTACAGGAGTGCTGTTCCACCCTGCAGAGGCTGCCCCAGCAGTGACAACGTGTTGGCAGTGACAGCAGCAGTGTTGCCTCCCCTCACCCCGGGAGGTTAATATCCTCAACCATCAACCCACCTTCAACCTCAATTTCACACGTTACTACCTCGTTTATTCCTCAGGCTCAACGCTTCGCTTCCCGCGATCGTCTTATTATCGTACTTCTGTAGCGGTAAAGGATTCTCTCACAGCGGTTCATCTCGCAGTTAGAGACATCGAATAACCAAGGAGAGACCTGGTTCTTCATCTACCCCTTGGGGAGACGAGGTGGTCCTCGTGTGAGGTCTATATCCTGTGTGGTCCTTCCCTCGGGTCTTTTTCACCTTTCCACTACCGCTCTGCCGCTCAAGGACTTCGAGTAAGTTATTAATTTTCATGAATTTCGACCATGGGGCGAAAGAGAAGCTGGCGAAGAGCATATTTCGAGGAAGAAGGGATCGCTGTGTGGGGTCCGTGATGGTCCGCCATGCTGGTAGGTCCAGCGGCTTGCACCTCCGTGACCAATCAGGCGGCCACAAGGCCCGGCTTGGGCCAGAGTGGGCCACCTGCACCTCCTGGAATGCTACATCCTTCGCTGCCACAAACATCTGAGGAAAGGAGGGGGGAGTAATTGCGTAAAATGATGCTTATGGTATCTCCGTGGAACCCCATCCTTCAATGATTCTGAAGGAATTGAAGGAGGATCTGATGAAATTCCAAAACGAATTCCAGAGGATCCGAAGGATTCTAGAGGAACATAAGGATCCGAAGGAGTATCTGAAGGATTCAAGAAGAACGTGAGGATCCAAAGGACTGAAGGAACGAGATGATCTGAAGAACATGGAAGGTATCTACATAAACACATTTATGAATAACGCTAAAATAAAAATATTATCATATGGATTTTTAACAAGATTTAATTACAAGGTTCAATAATCAGGTTTAACAAGTCCAATCAATTACTGATATTCAGGGTTTATACACTGAGAGGTTTATTTCTCTGTATACATAAAATAAGTATATTTTAACTATTATTTTGATGTGTTTAAGTGTTCTTGATTGTTGGTGTACAGATGGAACTCAGCCTTGATGAACCTAGTACAGTCGATGGGCTTGAAACCTATCACGCTAACAGAAGCTAATGTAATGAGAGGATTGATTTTTTTTAATAACTGAGGACGATTTATCAGAGCTGTTCAGTCGTATAATAGATCAGGCGCTGAAGACGGTGCAGCACTAGCACAGCTCTGCTGCTGTAACTACAAACACTGAAAATGGTGCAGCACTAACACAGTTCTGCTGCTGTAACTAAAAACACTGAAGATGATGCAGCACTAGCACAGCTCTGCTGCTGTAACTACATACACTGAAGATGGTGCAGCACTAGCACAACTCTGCTGCTGTAACTACAAACACTGAAGATGGTGCAGCACTAGCACAACTCTGCTGCTGTAACTACAAACACTGAAGATGGTGCAGCACTAACACAGCTCTGCTGCTGTAACTACAAACACTGAAGATGGTACAGCACAAGCACAGCTCTGCTGCTGTAACTACAAACACTGAAGATGGTACAGCACAAGCACAGCTCTGCTGCTGTAACTATAAACACTGAAGATGGTACAGCACCAACACAGCTCTGCTGCTGTAACTACAAACACTGAAGATAGTACAGCACAAGCACAGCTCTGCTGCTGTAACTATAAACACTGAAGATGGTACAGCACTAACACAGCTCTGCTGCTGTAACTACAAACACTGAAGATGCTACAGCCCCAACACAGCTCTGCTGCTGCAACTACAAACACTGAAGACGGTACAGCACTAGCACAGCTCTGCTGCTGTAACTACAAACACTGAAGATGGTACAGCACCAACACAGCTATGCTGCTGTAACTACAAACACTGAAGATAGTGCAGCACCAACACAGCTCTGCTGCTGTAACTACAAACACTGAAGATGGTACAGCCCCAACACAGCTCTGCTGCTGCAACTACAAACACTGAAGACGGTACAGCACTAGCACAGCTCTGCTGCTGTAACTACAAACACTGAAGATGGTACAGCACCAACACAGCTATGCTGCTGTAACTACAAACACTGAAGATGGTACAGCACTAACACAGCTATGCTGCTGTAACTACAAACACTGAAGATGGTACAGCACCAACACAGCTATGCTGCTGTAACTACAAACACTGAAGATGGTACAGCACTAACACAGCTCTGCTGCTGTAACTACAAACACTGAAGATGGTACAGCACCAACACAGCTCTGCTGCTGCACCTACAAACACTGAAGACGGTACAGCACTAACACAGCTCTGTTGCTGTAACTACAAACTGAAGATGGTACAGCACAAGCACAGCTCTGCTGCTGTAACTACAAACACTGAAGATAGTACAGCACTAACACAGCTCTGCTGCTGTAACTACAAACGCTGAAGATGGTACAGCACCAACACAGCTCTGCTGCTGTAACTACAAACACTGAAGATGGTACAGCACAAGCACAGCTATGCTGCTGTAACTACAAACACTGAAGATGGTACAGCACAAGCACAGCTATGCTGCTGTAACTACAAACACTGAAGATGGTACAGCACAAGCACAGCTATGCTGCTGTAACTACAAACACTGAAGATGGTACAGCACAAGCACAGCTCTGCTGCTGTAACTACAAACACTGAAGATGGTACAGCACCAACACAGCTCTGCTGCTGTAACTACAAACACTGAAGATGGTACAGCACTAACACAGCTCTGCTGCTGTAACTACAAACACTGAAGATGGTACAGCACCAACACAGCTCTGCTGCTGTAACTACAAACACTGAAGATGGTACAGCACAAACACAGCTGTACTGCTGTAACTACAAACACTGAAGATGGTACAGCACAAGCACAGCTGTACTGCTGTAACTACAAACACTGAAGATGGTACAGCACCAACACAGCTCTGCTGCTGTAACTACAAACACTGAAGATGGTACAGCACCAACACAGCTCTGCTGCTGTAACTACAAACACTGAAGATGGTACAGCACCAACACAGCTGTACTGCTGTAACTACAAACACTGAAGATGGTACAGCACAAACACAGCTGTACTGCTGTAACTACAAACACTGAAGATGGTACAGCACAAGCACAGCTGTACTGCTGTAACTACAAACACTGAAGATGGTACAGCACAAGCACAGCTCTGCTGCTGTAACTACAAACACTGAAGATGGTACAGCACCAACACAGCTGTACTGCTGTAACTACAAACACTGAAGGTGGTACAGCACAAGCACAGCTGTACTGCTGTAACTACAAACACTGAAGATAGTACAGCACCAACACAGCTCTGCTGCTGTAACTACAAACACTGAAGATGGTACAGCACAAGCACAGCTCTGCTGCTGTAACTACAAACACTGAAGATGGTACAGCACCAACACAGCTGTACTGCTGTAACTACAAACACTGAAAATGGTACAGCACAAGCACAGCTCTGCTGCTGTAACTACAAACACTGAAGATAGTACAGCACCAACACAGCTGTACTGCTGTAACTACAAACACTGAAAATGGTACAGCACAAGCACAGCTCTGCTGCTGTAACTACAAACACTGAAGATGGTACAGCACCAACACAGCTATGCTGCTGTAACTACAAACACTGAAGATAGTACAGCACCAACACAGCTGTACTGCTGTAACTACAAACACTGAAGATGGTACAGCACAAGCACAGCTCTGCTGCTGTAACTACAAACACTGAAGATGGTACAGCACAAGCACAGCTCTGCTGCTGTAACTACAAACACTGAAGATGGTACAGCACAAGCACAGCTCTGCTGCTGTAACTACTAACACTGAAGATGGTACAGCACAAGCACAGCTCTGCTGCTGTAACTACAAACACTGAAGATGGTACAGCACAAGCACAGCTCTGCTGCTGTAACTACAAACACTGAAGATGGTACAGCACAAGCACAGCTCTGCTGCTGTAACTACAAACACTGAAGATGGTACAGCACAAGCACAGCTCTGCTGCTGTAACTACAAACACTGAAGATGGTACAGCACAAGCACAGCTCTGCTGCTGTAACTACAAACACTGAAGATGGTACAGCACAAGCTCAACTCTACTTTGGCTACAAGCAGTTGTGGATGAAGCTTCTTCACCTCAACAAAGGTTCACTCTTTATGGTTACCGTTTGTCTTCAAGGTTAAAGTCTTGAAAATGTTAAGGTATGCGTTTCCTGTGTCCTCTCACTCTCGATGTGTCCTCTATGTGTTCACATTAATTGGGAAGCGCTAAACCCGCAGGGGTTATTCAGTGCCTGGGGTGAATTGCAAGTAATCAGGTTTGATCCGAGGAAGGGGTGATGTTAGGAGCCCAGGAGTGCTCGAGGCCTGACCTTGGCACGGTATTCTTATGCCTTCCAGTCCCGTTAACGGGAGTTTTGTGTGTGTTACCCTGTTGTGTGACTGTTACTCTTGTGTAAATGTTACCCTGTTGTGTGACTGTTGCTATTTTGTGTAACTGTTGCCCTGTTGTGTGACTTAGTTTGTGTGTGTGTTACCCTGTTGTGTGACTGTTACTATTTTGTGACTTACTCTTTGTGTATCTGTTACCCTCTTGTGTACCTGTTACCCTGTTATGTGACTGTTACTCTTTTGTGTAACTTGATTGGGGAGCGTAAAACACACACACATCAATCAGCTGAGGTTATATGTATCTAGATGTAAATTCAGTTGTTTTAGTCAGGTAATTAAGAGGACGTGTCAGGTAAAGGTGAACATGTTTGCCAACATGGTTGATATATCCTCACAAATTTTATTTATCATGGACTGGTCTAGTTTATATAATCCAGGACATATATTCAAAATGAAATCAATATTTTTTTTTAAAGCTCGCCTCCATATCCTCTTTAACTAGTCAACTGGGCGATTTAAACCCCTCTCACATGAATATAGACTTAGACTCATGTCCAGGTCG
>NC_091341.1:14944414-14956914 GCF_038502225.1 Cherax quadricarinatus
CCTAACATCAGCCACACGGGTTCACCACCGTTCAGCTGGGGCGACCATGCACCTAACATCAGCCACACGGGTTCACCACCGTTCAGCTGGGGCGACCATGCACCTAACATCAGCCACACGGGTTCACCACCGTTCAGCTGGGGCGACCATGCACCTAACATCAGCCACACGGGTTCACCACCGTTCAGCTGGGGCGACCATGCATCTAACATCAGCCACACGGGTTCACCACCGTTCAGCTGGGGCGACCATGCACCTAACATCAGCCACACGGGTTCACCACCGTTCAGCTGGGGCGACCATGCACCTAACATCAGCCACACGGGTTCACCACCGTTCAGCTGGGGTGACCATGCACCTAACATCAGCCACACGGGTTCACCACCGTTCAGCTGGGGCGACCATGCACCTAACATCAGCCACACGGGTTCACCACTGTTCAGCTGGGGCGACCATGCACCTAACATCAGCCACACGGGTTCACCACCGTTCAGCTGGGGCGACCATGCACCTAACATCAGCCACACGGTTTCACCACCGTTCAGCTGGGGCGACCATGCACCTAACATCAGCCACACGGGTTCACCACCGTTCAGCTGGGGCGACCATGCACCTAACATCAGCCACACGGGTTCACCACCGTTCAGCTGGGGCGACCATGCACCTAACATCAGCCACACGGGTTCACCACCGTTCAGCTGGGGCGACATGCACCTAACATCAGCCACACGGGTTCACCACCGTTCAGCTGGGGTGACCATGCACCTAACATCAGCCACACGGGTTCACCACCGTTCAGCTGGGGCGACCATGCACCTAACATCAGCCACACGGGTTCACCACCGTTCAGCTGGGGCGACCATGCACCTAACATCAGCCACACGGGTTCACCACCGTTCAGCTGGGGCGACCATGCACCTAACATCAGCCACACGGGTTCACCACCGTTCAGCTGGGGCGACCATGCACCTAACATCAACCACACGAAGAATTTAATGGTAGAATATTCACAGATTGGGTGGGATTTGAACCCATGACTGATGGTATATGATGTCTCCCCTGTCGCTAGTGTGTGTGTGTAATCAGCAATTTGTGGGTCGATTCACAGCTCCTGGCCCCGCTTCTTCGCTGGTCGCTACTAGGTCTTCTCTCCCTGCTCTAAGAGCTTTGTTGTACCTCTGCATGGATCCCGCCTCCACTACATATGTGTGTGTGTGATGGGGTCCAGGCTTATCTCCTGGCCCCGCCTTATAGACTGCTGTGATGCTAGTACATGTATATCATTACTGCTGTGTGTAAGGCCGCCAGATAGGAACGTAGAGCAAAGTTCAAGAGTAAGAGGAACGTAGAGCAGACAGTCTAAAACTAAGAGGATCGTAGAGCAGACAGTGGAAGACTAAGATGATCGTAGAGCAGACAGTGGAAGACGATGATGATCGTAGAGCAGACAAAGAGAGAATAAGTGGAAGAGTAAGAGGAGGCAGCTGAGGGAGTATTTTTCCTACAATCTGGCAAGTAAGATGGAGTGTCTGAAGTAAGCAATTGCTCCTGCTTGACTCTATCAACTTTACTGCTTCCACGAATATATATCAACAGATGCAGACTCTTGGGGTAAGTGGTTGACACTTTGCCTTGTCTGGCTGTAAGAAGACCAGTGTAAAGGTGAGGGTGGAGAGGGGAGGTGATGGTGATGGTAGGGAGGTGATGGTGGGGAGGGAAGGTGATGGTGGGGAGGGGAGGTGATAGTGGGGAGAGAAGGTGAGGGTGGGGAAGGAAGGTGAGGGTGGGGAAGGAAGGTGAGGGTGGGGAGGGAAGGTGATGGTGGGGAGGTGATGGTGGGGAGGGAAGGTGATGGTGGGGAGGGGAGGTGATAGTGGGGAGAGAAGGTGAGGGTGGGGAAGGAAGGTGAGGGTGGGGAAGGAAGGTGAGGGTGGGGAGGGATGGTGATGGTGGGGAGGTGATGGTGGGGAGGGAAGGTGATGGTGGGGAGGGGAGGTGATAGTGGGGAGAGAAGGTGAGGGTGGGGAAGGAAGGTGAGGGTGGGGAAGGAAGGTGAGGGTGGGGAGGGAAGGTGATGGTGGGGAGGGAAGGTGAGTGTGGGGAGGGAGGGAAAACTTTGGTGAAGATGGAAGACCATGATTATTATTATTATTATTATTATTATTATTATTATTATTATTATTATTATTATTATTATTTATTATTATTAGTAGTAGTATCATTCCTCTCTTCCCGTCTGACTCCCTCTCCAACTCACCTTGCTTATCTCTCTCTCTCTCTCTTTTTTTTTTTTTTTTTTTTTTTTTTTTTTACACAGGGTTTGACAAGGTTAATGATCCCTAGTTTTGTTGACAAGCTATTTACAGGTTAAGGATTCCTAACTTTATTGACAAGCTAAGAGCTGTTACCTACATCAGCTCATTTGAAAGCATTTTTATTATGAAACATACAAGTAGGGAACAGAATGAAGTTGGAGCCATCTGTGGGCCAGCATTTTCATTTGATTAACTGACGTTATCTCGTTGACATCATTATGCTGTACGAATGTGTTCCATACTCGAGTCATCCTGGGTATATATGATCTCAGATGGAGTGATGTTCTGGAGAAGGGTACAGCCAGAATGAAGTTGCTGCTTTCTGCCCGTCTTGTGGCATAAAAGCTTGTTTCACGCTGTCCTCGAAGTGGATTCAAGTTTGGTACTTTGACAATATTGGCCTTATACATAACAGTAAGGCCACCCACATCCCTTCTGTGTTGAAGGCTCTGCTGAAATGACAGATCTATCCAGGATGGGTCCAGGCGAGAGATGAGACGTCTTGCCCTGTTCTCCACTCTGTCAAGCAGTCGCAGATGAGAGGGGGGGGCGTAGGGGCAGGCAAACCAAGAAAGTGGAGCATACTCAAGGTGTGAGCGTACTTGTGCCTCGTACAGAATCTTGCAACCCCTACTGTCAAGCAGATGCGAGATACGGCGAAGTGCTGTAAGCTTCCTGGCTGCCTTGTTTGCTAGATTTATAACATGGTTTTTCATGGTTAGTTTGGAGTCAAATTTCACCCCAAGGATATCAACTTCTCCAGGTACCAACACCCTCCCATTCACCCTTACTACTGCACCAGCATTACCATCATGGTGCCTAGAGACAATCATCATTTGCGTTTTCTCAGGTGCAAATGTTACTTGCCATCTATTTCTCCAAGCTGATATAGCTCTTAGCTGGTGATTGATGTAGCTTAGAGCAGCTGCCATTTCTTCTCTTGGATAAGTGAATGTCAGTGTACAGTCATCTGCATATGCATGTGATTCTGGGATGAGATGAAGAAGGTCGTTGAAGTAGACATTCCATAACAATGGTCCCAGCACGCTTCCTTGTGGAACACTTGCCCCAATAGGATGTCTTGCTGATTCCGTTCCATTGAGAACTACACTTAGAGATCTACCATGAAGGTAATCACTGAGGAGACATAGCGTAGAGCCTGCAATTCCCAGTGCTTGAAGTTTTGCTAAGAGGCCTGGTGCCACACCCGGTCGAAAGCACCAGCAATGTCCAGTGCTACCACACAGCTGACTTTGGATTCATCCAGTGACTGGTGCCACTTAGTGGAGAGGTTTAACAACAGATCAGCACCAGAGTAACCTTTCCTGAACCCATATTGACAATCACAAAGTAGTGAGTGGTAGTCAAAAAACTCTGTCATTTGTCTTGAGATTATTGTCTCAAGGATCTTACCAGTGATTGACAGGAGTGATTGGTCTGTAGTTGCTGATTTCTGCTCTGCTCTTCTTTTTGTGAACAGGGACTACATTTGCCTCTTTCCACAGAGAGGGCCATTTACACTGTACTAGGCAGTGCTGAAAGATGCGAGTTAGAGGTGCTGCTAGCTGGTCTGCACATCTTCTCAGCAATCTTGGGCTCAACTTGTCTGGGCCCACAGCATTTTGGTAGCAAAGTGTTCAGCAAAGAGGTCTGCCTTCTCTTGACTACTAGTAGAGGTGGTCCCATCCTGTCGATTTAGAGGTGGAATGAGTTCATCAGGCAGATAACCTTGTCTGTCCTTGACCAGGGACCACCAGGTTTTGGAGCCCACCCTACCTGATGCTAGCTTTCTTTTTGTGCCCACCTCCCATTTGGCAATGGCTCACTTTTGAACGTCACCCATATGCCTACAGGCTTGCCTGTGCAAGTTCCTGTTATAGGTGGTAGGATGTCTCTCATACCTTCGCCATGCTTTGTACTTAGCAGTAGCAGCCTCTCTACAACGAAAGCCAAACTAAGGCTGATCTGTAGGCTTCGTCACATATTGCCGGTGAGGAATGTGTTCTTGTTGTAGATTAAGGATGTGTCCAGTGAAGGCTTTCACTTGGTTGTCAACATCCCCTTGGAGAAGAGCATTCCAATCGGTGGTGGCAAGCTCAGAGCAAAGGGCTGGCCAATTACCTCTTTCTCTCTCTCTCTCTCTCTCTCTCTCTCTCTCTCTCTCTCTCTCTCTCTCTCTCTCTCTCTCTCTCTCTCTCTCTCTCTCTCTCTCTCTCTCTCTCTCACTCACTCACTCATTCTTAAGGGTTGAAATAAATAATTTCTTAATTCTGTAAGTGTAGTGTCCATAGAAATATTAATATAACCAATATATTGAAGAATTTTGACCTCTCACGCACCTCTCCACCTCTCACCTCTCCACCTCTCACGCACCTCTCCACCTCTCATGCACCTCTCCACCTCTCACCTCTCCACCTCTCACGCACCTCTCCACCTCTCATGCACCTCTCCACCTCTCACCTCTCCACCTCTCACGCACCTCTCCACCTCTCATGCACCTCTCCACCTCTCACCTCTCCACCTCTCACGCACCTCTCCACCTCTCATGCACCTCTCCACCTCTCACCTCTCCACCTCTCACGCACCTCTCCACCTCTCATGCACCTCTCCACCTCTCACCTCTCCACCTCTCATGCACCTCTCCACCTCTAATGCACCTCTCCACCTCTCATGCACCTCTCCACCTCTCACGCACCTCTCCACCTCTCATGCACCTCTCCACCTCTAATGCACCTCTCCACCTCTCACGCACCTCTCCACCTCTCACGCACCTCTCCACCTCTCACGCACCTCTCCACCTCTCACGCACCTCTCCACCTCACGCACCTCTCCACCTCTCACGCACCTCTCCACCTCTCACGCACCTCTCCACCTCTCACGCACCTCCACCTCTCACGCACCTCTCCACCTCTCACGCACCTCCACCTCTCACGCACCTCCACCTCTCACGCACCTCTCCACCTCTCACACACCTCTCCACCTCTCAAGCACCTCTCCACCTCTCACGCACCTCTCCACCTCTCGCACACCTCTCACGCACCTCTCCACCTCTCACGCACCTCTCTACCTCTCACGCGCCTCTCCACCTCTCACGCACCTCTCCACCTCTCACGCATCTCTCCACCTCTCACGCACCTCTCCACCTCTCACGCACCTCTCCACCTCTCACGCACCTCTCCACCTCTCACGCACCTCTCCACCTCTCACACACCTCTCCACCTCTCACGCACCTCTCCACCTCTCACGCACCTCTCCACCTCTCACGCACCTCTCCACCTCTCACGCACCTCTCCACCTCTCACGCACCTCTCCACCTCTCACGCACCTCCACCTCTCACGCACCTCTCCACCTCTCACACACCTCTCCACCTCTCACACACCTCTCCACCTCTCACGCACCTCTCCACCTCTCACGCACCTCCACCTCTCACGCACCTCTCCACCTCTCATGCACCTCTCCACCTCTCACGCACCTCTCCACCTCTCACACACCTCTCCACCTCTCACGCACCTCTCCACCTCTCACGCACCTCTCCACCTCTCACGCACCTCTCCACCTCACGCACCTCTCCACCTCTCACGCACCTCCACCTCTCACGCACCTCTCCACCTCTCACGCACCTCCACCTCTCACGCACCTCCACCTCTCACGCACCTCTCCACCTCTCACACACCTCTCCACCTCTCACGCACCTCTCCACCTCTCACGCACCTCTCCACCTCTCGCACACCTCTCACGCACCACACAACCTCTCACGCACCTCTCGACCTCTCACGCGCCTCTCCACCTCTCACGCACCTCTCCACCTCTCACGCAACTCTCCACCTCTCACGCACCTCTCCACCTCTCACGCACCTCTCCACCTCTCACGCACCTCTCCACCTCTCACGCACCTCTCCACCTCTCACACACCTCTCCACCTCTCACGCACCTCTCCACCTCTCACGCACCTCTCCACCTCTCACGCACCTCTCCACCTCTCACGCACCTCTCCACCTCTCACGCACCTCTCCACCTCTCACGCACCTCTCCACCTCTCACGCACCTCCACCTCTCACGCACCTCTCCACCTCTCACACACCTCTCCACCTCTCACACACCTCTCCACCTCTCACGCACCTCTCCACCTCTCACGCACCTCCACCTCTCACGCACCTCTCCACCTCTCATGCACCTCTCCACCTCTCACGCACCTCTCCACCTCTCACACACCTCTCCACCTCTCACGCACCTCTCCACCTCTCACGCACCTCTCCACCTCTCACGCACCTCTCCACCTCTCACGCACCTCTCCACCTCTCACGCACCTCTCCACCTCTCACTCACCTCTCCACCTCTCACGCACCTCTCCACCTCTCACGCACCTCTCCACCTCTCACGCACCTCCACCTCTCACGCACCTCTCCACCTCTCACACACCTCTCCACCTCTCACACACCTCTCCACCTCTCACGCACCTCTCCACCTCTCACGCACCTCTCCACCTCTCGCACACCTCTCACGCACCTCTCCACCTCTCACGCACCTCTCCACCTCTCACGCACCTCTCTACCTCTCACGCGCCTCTCCACCTCTCACGCACCTCTCCACCTCTCACGCATCTCTCCACCTCTCACGCACCTCTCCACCTCTCCACCTCTCATGCACCTCTCCACCTCTCACGCACCTCTCCACCTCTCACGCACCTCTCCACCTCTCACTCACCTCTCCACCTCTCACCCTCCTCTCCACCTCTCACGCACCTCTCCACCTCTCACGCACCTCTCCACCTCTCACGCACCTCCACCTCTCACGCACCTCTCCACCTCTCACACCTCTCCACCTCTCACACACCTCTCCACCTCTCACGCACCTCTCCACCTCTCACGCACCTCCACCTCTCACGCACCTCTCCACCTCTCATGCACCTCTCCACCACTCACGCACCTCTCCACCTCTCACACACCTCTCCACCTCTCACGCACCTCTCCACCTCTCACGCACCTCTCCACCTCTCACGCACCTCTCCACCTCTCACGCACCTCCACCTCTCACGCACCTCTCCACCTCTCACACACCTCTCCACCTCTCACACACCTCTCCTCTCACGCACCTCTCCACCTCTCACGCACCTCTCCACCTCTCGCACACCTCTCACGCACCTCTCCACCTCTCACGCACCTCTCCACCTCTCACGCACCTCTCCACCTCTCACGCACCTCTCCACCTCTCACGCACCTCTCCACCTCTCACGCACCTCTCCACCTCTCACGCACCTCCACCTTTCACGCACCTCTCCACCTCTCACACACCTCTCCACCTCTCACACACCTCTCCTCCTCTCACGCACCTCTCCACCTCTCTCGCACCTCTCCACCTCTCCACCTCTCACACACCTCTCCACCTCTCACACACCTCTCCACCTCTCACGCGCCTCTCCACCTCTCACGCACCTCTCCACCTCTCACGCACCTCTCCACCTCTCACGCGCCTCTCCACCTCTCACGCACCTCTCCACCTCTCACGCGCCTCTCCACCTCTCACGCACCTCTCCACCTCTCACGCACCTCTCCACCTCTCACGCGCCTCTCCACCTCTCACGCGCCTCTCCACCTCTCACACTCACACGGTCCTCACACTGAGTTAAATATATAAATTCGTACGCTTGCATAAGATAGAAAAAGCGAATCAGCATAAAACAGCGAGTGTTTTTTATGTGTTTATGAGGGAGATTTGGCAGAGACGGTGACCAGGGACGGGTGTCAGCGGTGGTGTAAACACCAGTGTCTTCCACCACCACTACTGCTGTTATTACCATCTCCTGGTGCTACCACCACAACCTGTGCTGCTGCTGCTATCACCGCAACCACCACCACCTGTGCTGCTGCTGCTGGTATCACCACAGCCACCACCACCTGTGCTGCTGCTGCTATCACCGCAACCACCACCACCTGTGCTGCTGCTGCTGGTATCACCACAGCCACCACCACCTGTGCTGCTGCTGCTATCACCGCAACCACCACCACCTGTGCTGCTGCTGGTATCACCACAGCCACCACCACCTGTGCTGCTGCTGCTATCACCGCAACCACCACCACCTGTGCTGCTGCTGCTGGTATCACCACAGCCACCACCACCTGTGCTGCTGCTGCTATCACCGCAACCACCACCACCTGTGCTGCTGCTGCTATCACCGCAACCACCACCACCTGTGCTGCTGCTGCTGGTATCACCACAGCCACCACCACCTGTGCTGCTGCTGCTATCACCGCAACCACCACCACCTGTGCTGCTGCTGCTATCACCGCAACCACCACCACCTGTGCTGCTGCTGCTGGTATCACCACAGCCACCACCACCTGTGCTGCTGCTGCTATCACCGCAACCACCACCACCTGTGCTGCTGCTGGTATCACCGCAACCACCACCACCTGTGCTG
The DNA here is from genome assembly GCF_038502225.1 of Cherax quadricarinatus. Classification (NCBI taxonomy): domain Eukaryota; kingdom Metazoa; phylum Arthropoda; class Malacostraca; order Decapoda; family Parastacidae; genus Cherax; species Cherax quadricarinatus. The sequence goes on from NC_091341.1 coordinate 14,953,149, forward strand.
CTGCTGGTATCACCGCAACCACCACCACCTGTGCTGCTGCTGCTATCACCGCAACCACCACCACCTGTGCTGCTGCTGCTGGTATCACCACAGCCACCACCACCTGTGCTGCTGCTGCTATCACCGCAACCACCACCACCTGTGCTGCTGCTGGTATCACCGCAACCACCACCACCTGTGCTGCTGCTGCTATCACCGCAACCACCACCACCTGTGCTGCTGCTGGTATCACCGCAACCACCACCACCTGTGCTGCTGCTGCTGCTAGTGTCACCACTACCACCCCTGTTTCTGTTGCTACCACCACCAGTAAACCACGGTACGGGAGGGGATTGAACTCGCAGCAAGTGAATCGTGAAGTTCCAGGCCAGCGCTTAAGCCACTGGGCCAGCTGGCTACGGTAAGATTCATCCATCTAAGTATATTTATGCAGCATAGGGAGGTTAGCATGGGTTCCACTGTGACCACAAATACAAGTTTTTACAAATGACTCTCTCGCCTGCGTGGAGCTCAAGTGTTTACGATTTCGTGAGTCTTATCTTTCATTGCAGTTTTCATTGACTGCAGTGTAGAAAACCTGGCATAACTATATTCAGGTTTCATGTTTATCATATTCTCAACCAGGTGTTTCATTACTGAGTTACACGTAGACTATGACGGGAGATTAGTTTATGTGTGTTTTAGTGTGGATCTGAGGTTCTCATCACCATTAAGAATCTCAGACTGAGTTAAATCAATTAGTCTCCTGTTTATTTCTACTTGTGGGGTACCTGCTACATTGTCGACAAGTATTGATGACACTTTCAAGCTGTAGCTACATCAACCACAGTTCAGTTGTCAAACTTTATTGTCAAACCTATAAGAGAAAAAAAAAACCTGAAAGAGGTGTACAGATGTATGTTTAGTTTTAATAAAACAGTAAAGTACATGCTGTATATATTCCTAAGGCATATATAGACTGTATTATTTAATTTTTTTATATTCTAGATTCTAAAATTGTCCGGTTTATCGATGCCAGATCTTAAATTGAAGTGTGACGTGCATTATGTTTAATATGTGATGATTCCATAATAGTGGCTTAAAGCGAGAGTCACAGGTGCGCGGAGCCCACTACTGGAGGTAGGTCCTGCTTAACAGTAGTAACAGAGTTGTTGAAAGCCTCTCCTGTACCAAGATACATGGTGCTGCTGTGTCATACAAGTATCATTATAAATGGTATATAATATCTCACGCCTCTGCTTTAAGCTAAGAGACGGACCATCCTTCATCAAGGTTGAGAGACGGACCATCCTTCATCAAGGTTGAGAGACCGACCATCCTTCATCAAGGTTGAGAGACCGACCATCCTTCATCAAGGTTGAGAGACGGACCATCCTTCATCAAGGTTGAGAGACCGACCATCCTTCATCAAGGTTGAGAGACTGACCATCCTTCATCAAGGTTGAGAGACGGACCATCCTTCATCAAGGTTGAGAGACCGACCATCCTTCATCAAGGTTGAGAGACTGACCATCCTTCATCAAGGTTGAGAGACGGACCATCCTTCATCAAGGTTGAGAGACCGACCATCCTTCATCAAGGTTGAGAGACTGACCATCCTTCATCAAGGTTGAGAGACGGACCATCCTTCATCAAGGTTGAGAGACCGATCATCCTTCATCAAGGTTAAGAGACGGGCCATCCTTCATCAAGGTTGAGAGACCGACCATCCTTCATCAAGGTTGAGAGACCGACCATCCTTCATCAAGGTTGAGAGACCGACCATCCTTCATCAAGGTTGAGAGACCGACCATCCTTCATCAAGGTTGAGAGACCGACCATCCTTCATCAAGGTTGAGAGACCGACCATCCTTCATCAAGGTTGAGAGACTGACCATCCTCCATGAAGGCTGGGAGACTGACTATCCTCCATGGAGGTTCAGAGACTGACCATCCTCCATGAAGGCTGGGGGACTAACCATCCTACATCAAGGCTGAGAGACTGACCATCCTCCATGAAGGCTGAGAGACTGACCATCCTCCATGAAGGCTGGGGGACTAACCATCCTACATCAAGGCTGAGACACTGACCATCCTCCATGAAGGCTGAGAAACTGACCATCCTCCATGAAGGCTGGGGACTAACCATCCTACATCAAGGCTGAGAGACTGACCATCCTCCATGAAGGTTGGGAGACTGACTATCCTCCATGGAGGTTGAGAGACTGACCATCCTCCATGAAGGCTGGGAGACTGACTATCCTCCATGGAGGTTGAGAGACTGACCATCCTCCATGAAGGCTGAGAGACTGACCATCCTCCATGAAGGCTGGGAGACTGACTATCCTCCATGGAGGTTGAGAGACTGACCATCCTCCATGAAGGCTGGGGACTAACCATCCTACATCAAGGCTGAGAGACTGACCATCCTCCATGAAGGCTGGGAGACTGACTATCCTCCATGGAGGTTGAGAGACTGACCATCCTCCATGAAGGCTGGGAGACTGACTATCCTCCATGGAGGTTGAGAGACTGACCATCCTTCATGAAGGCTGGGAGACTGACCATCCTCCATGAAGGCTGAGAGACTGACCATCCTCCATGAAGGCTGGGAGACTAAAAATCCTCCATGAAGGCTGAGAGACTGACCATCCTCAATGAAGGCTAGGGGACTGACTAACCTACATCAAGGCTGAGAGACTGACCATCTTCCATGAAGGCTGAAAGACTGACCATCCTACATCAAGGCTGAGAGACTGACCATCCTCCATGAAGGCTGGGGGACTTACCATCCTACATCAAGGCTGAGACACTGACCATCCTCCATGAAGGCTGAGAAACTGACCGTCCTCCATGAAGGCTGGGGGGACTAACCATCCTACATCAAGGCTGAGAGACTGACCATCCTCCATGAAGGCTAGGAGACTGACTATCCTCCATGGAGGTTGAGAGACTGACCATCCTTCATGAAGGCTGGGAGACTGACTATCCTCCATGGAGGTTGAGAGACTGACCATCCTTCATGAAGGCTGAGAGACTGACCATCCTCCATGAAGGCTGAGAGACTGACCATCCTCCATGAAGGCTGGGAGACTAAAAATCCTCCATGAAGGCTGGGGGACTGACCATCCTCCTTGAAGGCTAGGGGACTGACTAACCTACATCAAGGCTGAGAGATTGACCATCCTCCATGAAGGCTGGGGGACTGACCATCCTACATCAAGGCTGAGAGACTGACCATCCTCCATGAAGGCTGGGAGATTAACCATCCTCTATGAAGGCTGGGGGACTGACCATCCTACATCAAGGCTGAGAGACTGACCATCCTCCATGAAGGCTGAGGGACTGACCATCCTCTATGAAGGCTGGGAGACTGACTATCCTCCATGAAGGCTGAGAGACTGACCATCCTCCTTGAAGGCTGAGAGACTGACTATCCTCCATGAAGGCTAAGAGACTGACCATCCTCCATGAAGGCTGGGGGACTGACCATCCTACATCAAGGCTGAGAGACTGACCATCCTCCATGAACGCTGGGAGATTGACCATCCTCCATGAAGGCTGGGGGACTAACCATTCTACATCAAGGCTGAGAGACTGACCATCCTCCATGAAGGCTGAGAGACTGACCATCCTTCATGAAGGCTGGGAGACTGACCATCCTCCATGAAGGCTGGGGGACTGACCATCCTACATCAAGGCTGAGAGACTGACCATCCTCCATGAAGGCTGAGAGACTGATCATCCTTCATGAAGGCTGGGGGACTGACCATCCTCCATGAAGGCT
>NC_091341.1:14961914-14964414 GCF_038502225.1 Cherax quadricarinatus
GTGTTTGTTTTTCTTTTACCTCTTCCTCTCATTTTTGTATGTTTGTTCGCTTTTATTCACTCCCTTACCGTGTGTTTCGTTTGCGCTGGTTTTGTGTGTATGTGTGTGTGTGTGTGTGTGTGTGTTAGTTAATTACCATTTTGTCCTAGGCACATGTCGATTAGACACTAGGCCTGTAGTATATGCGTGTGTGTGTGTGTGTGTGTGTGTGTGTGTGTGTGTGTGTGTGTGTGTGTGTGTGTGTGTGTGTGTGTGTGTGTGTGTGTTAGTTACCATTTTGTCCTAGGCACATGTCGATTAGACACTAGGCATGTTGTATATGCGTGTGTGTGTGTGTGTGTGTGTGTGTGTGTGTGTGTGTGTGTGTGTGTGTGTGTGTGTGTGTGTGTGTGTGTGTGTGTGTGTGTGTATGTGTGTGTGTGTATGTGTGTGTGTGTGTGTGTGTGTGTGTGTGTGTGTGGGTATGTGTGTGTGTATGTAAGTACTCACCTAGTTGAGGTTGCTGGCGTGTGTGTTTGCTTAAATAAGAACATTAAGCAGAACATGTTAAGCTGTCTATCACGATAGACATAGATCTACCAGAAAATTGTATGGAGAATGGATCTGTCAGTAAGGATGTTCGGAAGAGGCCACGTTAGAGATGTTCGAAATGAATGTTAGAAAAAGCGTTCGAAACGGATCTATTCGGGACTTCATAAAGCTCTTGGTAAAGCTTTACACAGAGTGAAACATTACTTGATAAAGCTCTACATAAAGCAAAAATATGAATTGCTAAAGCTCCTCACAGATCTAAACGTTGTCCAAATAAATGTTTTGAGACTTCCTCAATAAGTTTCACCAGGTTCAGGTGAACTCAGTAATAATAATAATAATAATAATAATAATAATAATAATAATAATAATAATAATAATAATAATAATAATCTTTATTTCTACAAGTACATGTACAAGGTATACAGGCCTAGCTGACATCAATAACATACTACTATATAGAAAACTCCCTTGTTATGCTGAACATTTTGGGCAAATTGGGTGAATTTTGTCCCAGGATGCGATCCACATCAGTCGACTGACACCCAAGTGCCTGTTTTATTTTTAGGCGAACAGGGGCAGGAGGTGTCTTTAAGGAAACACGGCCTAATGTTTCCACCCGTACCGGGGTTCGAACCACGGACGTCAGTGTGTGACCTGAGTGCGCTAGCAATCGAGCTACAGGACACCTAAGTAAGAGGTCTCCGTTAGAGGTTCTTTGTTGCCGTGGTTCTGACGGTTGACTTATGCAGGTTTGTGAGGTGAGCTTACCTGCCTGGAGGCTACCTGGAGGCTATTCCGGGGATCAACGCCCCCGCGGCCCGGTCCACGACCAGGCCTCCCGGTGGATCAGGGCCTGATCAACCAGGCTGTTACTGCTGGCCGCACGTAGTCCAACGTACGAACCACAGCCCTGCTGATCCGGCACTGACTTTAGGTATCTGTCCAGCTCCCTCTTGAAGGCAGCCAGAGCCTATTGGAAATTCCCCTTATGCTTGGTGGGAGACTGTTGAAAAGTCTTGGGCCCCGGACACTTATGGTGTTTTCTCTTAGCGTACCAGTGGCGCCCCTACTTTTAACTGGGGGTATTTCTCATCGCCTGCCCAGTCTTTTACTTTCGTAGGGAGTGATTTCTGTGCGCAGATTCGGGACCATTCCTTCTAGGATTTTCCAAGTGTAGATTATGATATATCTCTCGTGCGTTCCAACGAGTACAAGAACAGATTTTGTGAGAGGAGTGTTTCTAAAAGGAGAAAAAATAATCCAGTGCCTAACCCAGCTGCTAGAATGGCTCAGAGGCGGTGCTGCAGAATTAGACACATGCACAACATTTGCGAATCTTTATTGTGGCAAAGTTTTGCCAACAAGTGATTTCATTAGTCCGGTACAGAGTTAAATGGTGGAAGATGAGAAGGAGTTTGAGGTAACCAGTTCCTCGAGTCGACGTGTTCAGTCTATCAGTCTTAAGACTGATAGACTGAACACAAAGGCTCAAGACTGAGTGACTGATTACCTCAGACTCATTCTCCTCTGAAGGAATCCACTTGTTGGCGAAAATTAAAGATTCCTAAATTTTTGTTCAGCTCATCAACTTTTCGGTTGTGAGGCAGTGTGTTCGACCCACGTCCAGTGGGACGCAGGTTCCTACACCCACAACATTCCTCACTATTCAGCTTCTTAATTTCACGAGAGTTACCCTCCCATCTTCTACAGGTGAGGTTAAATTGCAAAAAGAAAAAGAAATCGTTGTAAATAAATGGCATACAGTACCGACAAGATGAAAATTAGACACGTGTGCAACATCTGGGTATCTTTATTGTAGACGTTTCGCCATCCAGTGGCTTTATCAGTACAAATTCAAGGACATAATTGGAAGACAGTAGAATTATATACAAAAGAGGAGGTAATCAGTCCCTCAGCCAAGGCTGAGGGACTGATTATGTCTACAATAATGATACCCAGATGTTGC
>NC_091341.1:14969414-15021914 GCF_038502225.1 Cherax quadricarinatus
CACACACACACACACACACACACACACATATATATATATATATATATATATATATATATATATATATATATATATATGCAATAAGATCACAGTAAACAGGTGATTTCAAAATATGCAAAACAACCACTCTGAAAGAATAGAGAAATTCCAAGCGCTTTCGTAACTACTCACATTATCAAGGAACTATGAAAGCAAAGCATCCAAGGAAGCTATATAAGGGGTCTGGCCAGCACCTCACTATCAGATCCCACAACGGTTAAACACGTGACGCGCGGCGACCCAACTTGGATAGGTCCCTTGCGGCGACCCAACTTGGGTCGCCGCGCGTCACGTGTTTAACCGTTGTGGGATCTGATAGTGAGGTGCTGGCCGGAGCCCTTATATAGCTTCCTTGGATGCTTTACTTTCATAGTTCCTTGATAATGTCAGTAGTTACGAAAGCGCTTGGAATTTCTCTATTCTTTCAGAGTGGTTGTTTTGCATATATATATATATATATATATATATATATATATATATATATATATATATATATATATATATATATATATATATATATATATATATATATATATATATATATATGAGAATGGAAGTCACAGGTGAGGGTGACGGGTAGCCGTGAGGTCATGTAGTTACGGTGTGACGGGGTACCAAGGAATCATGGTGAAGGTATTTTTGGTATATATTTTGTTCTACTTTTTTACTTTACATTGTATTTCGTACTTTTTTTTTTATTTTAGATCGTGTTTTTTTTACTTTACATTGTGCTTTACCTTTTTTGTTTACATCGTGTTTTTTTTTTGCTTTATTTTACTTTAAATCGTGTTTGTTTACAAGGTGTTTTACTTTTTTTAGTTGGTGTTGTTTACTTTATGTGAGAGAATAACTCACTTGTATGTCCATAATTTTGTGTGCATGACTCTGTGGTGGTTATTTACGTGTTGAAGAACTTGTTAGAGAAGAATGTCGACCCCTGCACTGCCTGCCACTCTCAGCACTGCCTGCCACTCTCAGCACTGCCTGCCACTCTCAGCACTGCCTGCCACTCTCAGCACTGCCTGCCACTCTCTCTCAGCACTGCCTGCCACTCTCAGCACTGCCTGCCACTCTCTCTCAGCACTGCCTGCCACTCTCAGCACTGCCTGCCACTCTCTCTCAGCACTGCCTGCCACTCTCTCTCAGCACTGCCTGCCACTCTCAGCACTGCCTGCCATTCTCAGCACTGCCTGCCACTCTCTCTCAGCACTGCCTGCCACTCTCTCTCAGCACTGCCTGCCACTCTCAGCACTGCCTGCCACTCTCTCTCAGCACTGCCTGCCACTCTCAGCACTGCCTGCCACTCTCAGCACTGCCTGCCACTCTCTCTCAGCACTGCCTGCCACTCTCTCTCAGCACTGCCTGCCACTCTCAGCACTGCCTGCCACTCTCTCTCAGCACTGCCTGCCACTCTCAGCACTGCCTGCCACTCTCAGCACTGCCTGCCACTCTCTCTCAGCACTGCCTGCCACTCTCTCAACACTGCCTGCCACTCTCTCTCAGCACTGCCTGCCACTCTCTCTCAGCACTGCCTGCCACTCTCTCAGCACTGCCTGCCACTCTCTCTAAGCACTGCCTGCCACTCTCTCTCAACACAGCCTGCCACTCTCTCTCAGCACTGCCTGCCACTCTCAGCACTGCCTGCCACTCTCTCAGCACTGCCTGCCACTCTCTCTCAGCACTGCCTGCCACTCTCTCTCAGCACTGCCTGCCACTCTCTCTCAGCACTGCCTGCCACTCTCTCTCAACACTGCCTGCCACTCTCTCTCAACACTGCCTGCCACTCTTTCTCAACACTGCCTGCCACTCTCTCAACACTGCCTTCCACTCTCAACACTGCCTGCCACTCTCTCTCAACACTGCCTGCCACTCTCTCAGCACTGCCTGCCACTCTCTCTCAACACTGCCTGCCACTCTCTCTCTCAACACTGCCTGCCACTCTCTCAGCACTGCCTGCCACTCTCTCTCAGCACTGCCTGCCACTCTCTCTCAGCACTGCCTGCCACTCTCTCTCAGCACTGCCTGCCACTCTCTCTCAACACTGCCTGCCACTCTTTCTCAGCACTGCCTGCCACTCTCTCTCAGCACTGCCTGCCACTCTCTTTCAGCACTGCCTGCCACTCTCTCTCAGCACTGCCTGCCACTCTCTTTCAGCACTGCCTGCCACTCTCTCTCAGCACTGCCTGCCACTCTCTCTCAGCACTGCCTGCCACTCTCTCAGCACTGCCTGCCACTCTCTCTCAGCACTGCCTGCCACTCTCTCTCAGCACTGCCTGCCACTCTCAGCACTGCCTGCCACTCTCTCTCAGCACTGCCTGCCACTCTCTCAGCACTGCCTGCCACTCTCAGCACTGCCTGCCACTCTCAGCACTGCCTGCCACTCTCTCTCAACACTGCCTGCCACTCTCTCTCAACACTGCCTGCCACTCTCTCTCAACACTGCCTGCCACTCTCTCTCAACACTGCCTGCCACTCTCTCTCAGCACTGCCTGCCACTCTCAACACTGCCTGCCACTCTCTCTCAGCACTGCCTGCCACTCTCAACACTGCCTGCCACTCTCTCTCAGCACTGCCTGCCACTCTCAACACTGCCTGCCACTTTCTCTCAGCACTGCCTGCCACTCTCAACACTGCCTGCCACTCTCTCTCAGCACTGCCTGCCACTCTCAGCACTGCCTGCCACTCTCAACACTGCCTGCCACTCTCAGCACTGCCTGCCACTCTCTCTCAGCACTGCCTGCCACTCTCTCTCAACACTGCCTGCCATTCTCAACACTGCCTGCCACTCTCAGCACTGCCTGCCACTCTCAGCACTGCCTGCCACTCTCAGCACTGCCTGCCACTCTCTCTCAGCACTGCCTGCCACTCTCAGCACTGCCTGCCACTCTCGGCACTGCCTGCCACTCTCTCTCAGCACTGCCTGCCACTCTCTCTCAACACTGCCTGCCACTCTCAACACTGCCTGCCACTCTCAACACTGCCTGCCACTCTCAGCACTGCCTGCCACTCTCAGCACTGCCTGCCACTCTCAGCACTGCCTGCCACTCTCTCTCAGCACTGCCTGCCACTCTCTCAACACTGCCTGCCACTCTCAACACTGCCTGCCACTCTCAACACTGCCTGCCACTCTCAACACTGCCTGCCACTCTCAGCACTGCCTGCCACTCTCTCTCAGCACTGCCTGCCACTCAGCACTGCCTGCCACTCTCAGCACTGCCTGCCACTCTCAGCACTGCCTGCCACTCTCTCTCAGCACTGCCTGCCACTCTCTCTCAACACTGCCTGCCACTCTCAGCACTGCCTGCCACTCTCAGCACTGCCTGCCACTCTCTCTCAGCACTGCCTGCCACTCTCAGCACTGCCTGCCACTCTCAGCACTGCCTGCCACTCTCTCTCAACACTGCCTGCCACTCTCAGCACTGCCTGCCACTCTTAGCACTGCCTGCCACTCTCTCTCAGCACTGCCTGCCACTCTCAGCACTGCCTGCCACTCTCAGCACTGCCTGCCACTCTCAGCACTGCCTGCCACTCTCAGCACTGCCTGCCACTCTCAGCACTGCCTGCCACTCTCTCTCAACACTGCCTGCCACTCTCTCTCAACACTGCCTGCCACTCTCAGCACTGCCTGCCACTCTCTCTCAGCACTGCCTGCCACTCTCTTTCAGCACTGCCTGCCACTCTCTCTCAACACTGCCTGCCACTCTCTCAGCACTGCCTGCCACTCTCTCTCAACACTGCCTGCCACTCTCTCTCTCAACACTGCCTGCCACTCTCTCAGCACTGCCTGCCACTCTCTCTCAGCACTGCCTGCCACTCTCAGCACTGCCTGCCACTCTCTCTCAGCACTGCCTGCCACTCTCTCTCAACACTGCCTGCCACTCTTTCTCAGCACTGCCTGCCACTCTCTCTCAGCACTGCCTGCCACTCTCTTTCAGCACTGCCTGCCACTCTCTCTCAGCACTGCCTGCCACTCTCTTTCAGCACTGCCTGCCACTCTCTCTCAGCACTGCCTGCCACTCTCTCTCAGCACTGCCTGCCACTCTCTCAGCACTGCCTGCCACTCTCTCTCAGCACTGCCTGCCACTCTCTCTCAGCACTGCCTGCCACTCTCAGCACTGCCTGCCACTCTCTCTCAGCACTGCCTGCCACTCTCTCAGCACTGCCTGCCACTCTCAGCACTGCCTGCCACTCTCAGCACTGCCTGCCACTCTCTCTCAACACTGCCTGCCACTCTCTCTCAACACTGCCTGCCACTCTCTCTCAACACTGCCTGCCACTCTCTCTCAACACTGCCTGCCACTCTCTCTCAACACTGCCTGCCACTCTCTCTCAGCACTGCCTGCCACTCTCAACACTGCCTGCCACTCTCTCTCAGCACTGCCTGCCACTCTCAACACTGCCTGCCACTCTCTCTCAGCACTGCCTGCCACTCTCAACACTGCCTGCCACTTTCTCTCAGCACTGCCTGCCACTCTCAACACTGCCTGCCACTCTCTCTCAGCACTGCCTGCCACTCTCAGCACTGCCTGCCACTCTCAACACTGCCTGCCACTCTCAGCACTGCCTGCCACTCTCTCTCAGCACTGCCTGCCACTCTCTCTCAACACTGCCTGCCATTCTCAACACTGCCTGCCACTCTCAGCACTGCCTGCCACTCTCAGCACTGCCTGCCACTCTCAGCACTGCCTGCCACTCTCTCTCAGCACTGCCTGCCACTCTCAGCACTGCCTGCCACTCTCGGCACTGCCTGCCACTCTCTCTCAGCACTGCCTGCCACTCTCTCTCAACACTGCCTGCCACTCTCAACACTGCCTGCCACTCTCAACACTGCCTGCCACTCTCAGCACTGCCTGCCACTCTCAGCACTGCTTGCCACTCTCAGCACTGCCTGCCACTCTCTCTCAGCACTGCCTGCCACTCTCTCAACACTGCCTGCCACTCTCAACACTGCCTGCCACTCTCAACACTGCCTGCCACTCTCAACACTGCCTGCCACTCTCAGCACTGCCTGCCACTCTCTCTCAGCACTGCCTGCCACTCAGCACTGCCTGCCACTCTCAGCACTGCCTGCCACTCTCAGCACTGCCTGCCACTCTCTCTCAGCACTGCCTGCCACTCTCTCTCAACACTGCCTGCCACTCTCAGCACTGCCTGCCACTCTCAGCACTGCCTGCCACTCTCTCTCAGCACTGCCTGCCACTCTCAGCACTGCCTGCCACTCTCAGCACTGCCTGCCACTCTCTCTCAACACTGCCTGCCACTCTCAGCACTGCCTGCCACTCTTAGCACTGCCTGCCACTCTCTCTCAGCACTGCCTGCCACTCTCAGCACTGCCTGCCACTCTCAGCACTGCCTGCCACTCTCAGCACTGCCTGCCACTCTCAGCACTGCCTGCCACTCTCTCTCAACACTGCCTGCCACTCTCTCTCAACACTGCCTGCCACTCTCAGCACTGCCTGCCACTCTCTCTCAGCACTGCCTGCCACTCTCTCTCAGCACTGCCTGCCACTCTCTCTCAGCACTGCCTGCCACTCTCAGCACTGCCTGCCACTCTCTCTCAGCACTGCCTGCCACTCTCTCTCAGCACTGCCTGCCACTCTCAGCACTGCCTGCCACTCTCTCTCAGAACTGCCTGCCACTCTCTCTCAGCACTGCCTGCCACTCTCAGCACTGCTTGCCACTCTCAGCACTGCCTGCCACTCTCTCAGCACTGCCTGCCACTCTCAGCACTGCCTGCCACTCTCAGCACTGCCTGCCACTCTCTCTCAGCACTGCCTGCCACTCTCAGCACTGCCTGCCACTCTCTCTCAGCACTGCCTGCCACTCTCAGCACTGCCTGCCACTCTCAGCACTGCCTGCCACTCTCTCTCAGCACTGCCTGCCACTCTCTCAGCACTGCCTGCCACTCTCAGCACTGCCTGCCACTCTCTCAGCACTGCCTGCCACTCTCAGCACTGCCTGCCACTCTCAGCACTGCCTGCCACTCTCTCTCAGCACTGCCTGCCACTCTCTCTCAGCACTGCCTGCCACTCTCTCTCAACACTGCCTGCCACTCTCTCTCAGCACTGCCTGCCACTCTCTCTCAGCACTGCCTGCCACTCTCTCAGCACTGCCTGCCACTCTCTCTCAGCACTGCCTGCCACTCTCTCTCAACACAGCCTGCCACTCTCTCTCAGCACTGCCTGCCACTCTCAGCACTGCCTGCCACTCTCTCAGCACTGCCTGCCACTCTCTCTCAGCACTGCCTGCCACTCTCTCTCAGCACTGCCTGCCACTCTCTCTCAGCACTGCCTGCCACTCTCTCTCAACACTGCCTGCCACTCTCTCTCAACACTGCCTGCCACTCTTTCTCAACACTGCCTGCCACTCTCTCTCAACACTGCCTGCCACTCTCAACACTGCCTGCCACTCTCTCTCAACACTGCCTGCCACTCTCTCTCAGCACTGCCTGCCACTCTCTCTCAACACTGCCTGCCACTCTCTCTCAACACTGCCTGCCACTCTCTCTCAGCACTGCCTGCCACTCTCTCTCAGCACTGCCTGCCACTCTCTCTCAGCACTGCCTGCCACTCTCTCTCAGCACTGCCTGCCACTCTCTCTCAACACTGCCTGCCACTCTTTCTCAGCACTGCCTGCCACTCTCTCTCAGCACTGCCTGCCACTCTCTTTCAGCACTGCCTGCCACTCTCTCTCAGCACTGCCTGCCACTCTCTTTCAGCACTGCCTGCCACTCTCTCTCAGCACTGCCTGCCACTCTCTCTCAGCACTGCCTGCCACTCTCTCTCAGCACTGCCTGCCACTCTCTCTCAGCACTGCCTGCCACTCTCTCTCAGCACTGCCTGCCACTCTCTCTCAGCACTGCCTGCCACTCTCTCTCAGCACTGCCTGCCACTCTCAGCACTGCCTGCCACTCTCAGCACTGCCTGCCACTCTCTCTCTCAACACTGCCTGTCACTCTCTCTCAACACTGCCTGCCACTCTCTCTCAACACTGCCTGCCACTCTCTCTCAACACTGCCTGCCACTCTCTCAACACTGCCTGCCACTCTCTCTCAGCACCGCCTGCCACTCTCAACACTGCCTGCCACTCTCTCTCAGCACTGCCTGCCACTCTCAACACTGCCTGCCACTCTCTCTCAGCACTGCCTGCCACTCTCAACACTGCCTGCCACTCTCTCAGCACTGCCTGCCACTCTCAACACTGCCTGCCACTCTCTCTCAGCACTGCCTGCCACTCTCAACACTGCCTGCCACTCTCTCAGCACTGCCTGCCACTCTCAGCACTGCCTGCCACTCTCAACACTGCCTGCCACTTTCAGCACTGCCTGCCACTCTCTCTCAGCACTGCCTGCCACTCTCTCTCAACACTGCCTGCCATTCTCAACACTGCCTGCCACTCTCAGCACTGCCTGCCACTCTCAGCACTGCCTGCCACTCTCAGCACTGCCTGCCACTCTCTCTCAGCACTGCTTGTCACTCTCAGCACTGCCTGCCACTCTCAGCACTGCCTGCCACTCTCTCTCAGCACTGCCTGCCACTCTCTCTCAACACTGCCTGCCACTCTCAACACTGCCTGCCACTCTCAACACTGCCTGCCACTCTCAGCACTGCCTGCCACTCTCAGCACTGCCTGCCACTCTCAGCACTGCCTGCCACTCTCTCTCAGCACTGCCTGCCACTCTCTCTCAACACTGCCTGCCACTCTCAACACTGCCTGCCACTCTCAACACTGCCTGCCACTCTCAACACTGCCTGCCACTCTCAGCACTGCCTGCCACTCTCTCTCAGCACTGCCTGCCACTCAGCACTGCCTGCCACTCTCAGCACTGCCTGCCACTCTCAGCACTGCCTGCCACTCTCTCTCAGCACTGCCTGCCACTCTCTCTCAACACTGCCTGCCACTCTCAGCACTGCCTGCCACTCTCAGCACTGCCTGCCACTCTCTCTCAGCACTGCCTGCCACTCTCAGCACTGCCTGCCACTCTCAGCACTGCCTGCCACTCTCTCTCAACACTGCCTGCCACTCTCAGCACTGCCTGCCACTCTCTCTCAGCACTGCCTGCCACTCTCAGCACTGTCTGCCACTCTCAGCACTGCCTGCCACTCTCAGCACTGCCTGCCACTCTCAGCACTGCCTGCCACTCTCAGCACTGCCTGCCACTCTCTCTCAACACTGCCTGCCACTCTCTCTCAACACTGCCTGCCACTCTCTCTCAACACTGCCTGCCACTCTCAGCACTGCCTGCCACTCTCTCAGCACTGCCTGCCACTCTCTCTCAGTACTGCCTGCCACTCTCTCTCAACACTGCCTGCCACTCTCTCTCAGCACTGCCTGCCACTCTCTCTCAACACTGCCTGCCAGTCTCTCAGCACTGCCTGCCACTCTCAGCACTGCCTGCCACTCTCTCTCAACACTGCCTGCCACTCTCTCTCAGCACTGCCTGCCACTCTCTCTCAGCACTGCCTGCCACTCTCAGCACTGCCTGCCACTCTCTCTCAACACTGCCTGCCACTCTCTCTCAGCACTGCCTGCCACTCTCTCTCAGCACTGCCTGCCACTCTCTCTCAACACTGCCTGCCACTCTCTCTCAACACTGCCTGCCACTCTCTCTCAACACTGCCTGCCACTCTCTCTCAGCACTGCCTGCCACTCTCTCTCAACACTGCCTGCCACTTTCAGCACTGCCTGCCACTCTCTCTCAACACTGCCTGCCACTCTCTCTCAACACTGCCTGCCACTCTCTCTCAGCACAGCCTGCCACTCTCTCTCAACACTGCCTGCCACTCTCAGCACTGCCTGCCACTCTCTCTCAGCACTGCCTGCCACTCTCTCTCAGCACTGCCTGCCACTCTCTCTCAATATTGCCTGCCACTCTCTCTCAGCACTGCCTGCAACTCTCTCTCAACACTGCCTGCCACTCTCTCTCAGCACTGCCTGCCACTCTCTCTCAACACTGCCTGCCACTCTCTCTCAGCACTGCCTGCCACTCTCTCAACACTGCCTGCCACTCTCTCTCAACACTGCCTGCCACTCTCTCTCAACACTGCCTGCCACTCTCAACACTGCCTGCCACTCTCTCTCAACACTGCCTGCCACTCTCTCTCAACACTGCCTGCCACTCTCTCTCAACACTGCCTGCCACTCTCTCTCAACACTGCCTGCCACTCTCTCAGCACTGCCTGCCACTCTCTCTCAACACTGCCTGCCACTCTCTCAGCACTGCCTGCCACTCTCTCAACACTGCCTGCCACTCTCTCTCAGCACTGCCTGCCACTCTCTCTCAACACTGCCTGCCACTCTCTCTCAACACTGCCTGCCACTCTCTCAACACTGCCTGCCACTCTCAGCACTGCCTGGCACTCTCTCTCAACACTGCCTGCCAGTCTCAGCACTGCCTGCCACTCTCTCAACACTGCCTGCCACTCTCAACACTGCCTGCCACTCTCTCTCAGCACTGCCTGCCACTCTCTCAACACTGCCTGCCACTCTCTCTCAGCACTGCCTGCCACTCTCTCAACACTGCCTGCCACTCTCAGCACTGCCTGCCACTCTCTCAACACTGCCTGCCACTCTCTCAACACTGCCTGCCACTCTCTCTCAGCACTGCCTGCCACTCTCTCAACACTGCCTGCCACTCTCTCTCAGCACTGCCTGCCACTCTCTCTCAACACTGCCTGCCACTCTCTCAACACTGCCTGCCACTCTCTCTCAACACTGCCTGCCACTCTCTCTCAGCACTGCCTGCCACTCTCTCTCAACACTGCCTGCCACTCTCAGCACTGCCTGCCACTCTCTCTCAGCACTGCCTTCCACTCTCTCAACACTGCCTGCCACTCTCTCTCAGCACTGCCTGCCACTCTCTCTCAACACTGCCTGCCACTCTCTCAACACTGCCTGCCACTCTCTCTCAGCACTGCCTGCCACTCTCTCAACACTGCCTGCCACTCTCTCTCAACACTGCCTGCCACTCTCACTCAACACTGCCTGCCACTCTCTCAACACTGCCTGCCACTCTCTCTCAACACTGCCTGCCACTCTCTCTCAGCACTGCCTGCCACTCTCTCAACACTGCCTGCCACTCTCTCAGCATTGCCTGCCACTCTCTCGACACTGCCTGCCACTCTCTCTCAGCACTGCCTGCCACTCTCTCTCAACACTGCCTGCCACTCTCTCAACACTGCCCGCCACTCTCTCTCAGCACTGCCTGCCACTCTCTCAACACTGCCTGCCACTCTCTCTCAACTCTGCCTGCCACTCTCTCTCAACACTGCCTGCCACTCTCTCAACACTGCCTGCCACTCTCTCTCAACACTGCCTGCCACTCTCTCTCAGCACTGCCTGCCACTCTCAACACTGCCTGCCACTCTCTCTCAGCACTGCCTGCCACTCTCTCTCAACACTGCCTGCCACTCTCTCTCAACACTGCCTGCCACTCTCAACACTGCCTGCCACTCTCTCTCAACACTACCTGCCACTCTCTCAACACTGCCTGCCACTCTCTCAGCACTGCCTGCCACTCTCTCTCAACACTGCCTGCCATTCTCTCTCAGCACTGCCTGCCACTCTCTCTGAACACTGCCTGCCACTCTCTCTCAACACTGCCTGCCACTCTCTCTCAGCACTGCCTGCCACTCTCTCTCAACACTGCCTGCCACTCTCAGCACTGCCTGCCACTCTCTCTCAACACTGCCTGCCACTCTCTCTCAACACTGCCTGCCACTCTCACTCAACACTGCCTGCCACTCTCTCTCAACACTGCCTGCCACTCTCAACACTGTCTGCCACTCTCTCTCAGCACTGCCTGCCACTCTCTCAACACTGCCTGCCACTCTCTCTCAACACTGCCTGCCACTCTAAACACTGTCTGCCACTCTCTCTCAGCACTGCCTGCCACTCTCTCAACACTGCCTGCCACTCTCTCAACACTGCTTGCCACTCTCTCTCAACACTGCCTGCCACTCTCTCTCAACACTGCCTGCCACTCTCAACACTGCCTGCCACTCTCTCTCAACACTGCCTGTCACTCTCTCAGCACTGCCTGCCACTCTCTCTCAACACTGCCTGCCACTCTCTGTCAGCACTGCCTGCCACTTTCTCAACACTGCCTGCCACTCTCTCTCAACACTGCCTGCCACTCTTAACACTGCCTGCCACTCTCTCTCAACACTGCCTGCCACTCTCTCTCAACACTGCCTGCCACTCTCTCTCAGCACTGCCTGCCACTCTCTCTCAACACTGCCTGCCACTCTCTCTCTCAGCACTGCCTGCCACTTTCTCTCAACACTGCCTGCCACTCTCTCTCAACACTGCCTCCCACTCTCTCAGCACTGCCTGCCACTCTCTCTCAGCACTGCCTGCCACTCTCTCTCAGCACTGCCTGCCACTCTCTCTCAACACTGCCTGCCACTCTCTCTCAACACTGCCTGCCACTCTCTCTCAACACTGCCTGCCACTCTCTCTCAACACTGCCTGCCACTCTTTCTCAACACTACCTGCCACTCTCTCTCAACACTGCCTGCCACTCTCTCTCAACACTGCCTGCCACTCTCTCAACACTGCCTGCCACTCTCTCTCAACACTGCCTGCCACTCTCTCTCAACACTGCCTGCCACTCTCAACACTGCCTGCCACTCTCTCTCAACACTGCCTGCCACTCTCTCTCAACACTGCCTGCCACTCTCAACACTGCCTGCCACTCTCTCTCAACACTGCCTGCCACTCTCAACACTGCCTGCCACTCTCTCTCAACACTGCCTGCCACCCTCTCTCAACACTGCCTACCACCCTCTCTCAACACTGCCTGCCACCCTATCTCAACACTGCCTGCCACCCTCTCTCAATACTGCCTACCACCCTCTCTCAACACTGCCTGCCACCCTATCTCAACACTGCCTGCCACCCTCTCTCAATACTGCCTGCCACCCTCTCTCAATACTGCCTACCACCCTCTCTCAACACTGCTTGCCACCGTCTCTCAACACTGCCTGCCACCCTCTCTCAACACTGCCTGCCACCCTCTCTCAATACTGCCTGCCACCCTCTCTCAATACTGCCTGCCACCCTCTCTCAATACTGCCTACCACCCTCTCTCAACACTGCCTGCCACCCTCTCTCAATACTGCCTACCACCCTCTCTCAACACTGCTTGCCACCGTCTCTCAACACTGCCTGCCACCCTCTCTCAACACTGCCTGCCACCCTCTCTCAATACTGCCTGCCACCCTCTCTCAATACTGCCTGCCACCCTCTCTCAATACTGCCTACCACCCTCTCTCAACACTGCCTGCCACCCTCTCTCAATACTGCCTACCACCCTCTCTCAATACTGCCTACCACCCTCTCTCAACACTGCCTACCACCCTCTCTCAATACTGCCTACCACCCTGTCTCAACACTGCCTACCACCCTCTCTCAATACTGCCTACCACCCTCTCTCAACACTGCCTACCACCCTCTCTCAATACTGCCTGCCACCCTCTCTCAATACTGCCTACCACCCTCTCTCAACACTGCCTGCCACCCTCTCTCAACACTGCCTGCCACCCTCTCTCAACACTGCCTACCACCCTCTCTCAACACTGCCTGCCACCCTCTCTCAACACTGCCTGCCACCCTCTCTCAATACTGCCTACCACCCTCTCTCAACACTGCCTACCACCCTCTCTCAACACTGCCTGCCACCCTCTCTCAACACTGCCTGCCTCACCATCTCTCAACACTGCCTGCCACCCTGTCTCAACACTGCCTGCCACACCATCTCTCAACACTGCCTGCCACACCATCTCTCAACACTACACTCTGGGATATTACCTTGTTTGCTGTATATCACTGGTATATAATACCCAGAAGATTATTATTTTTCGATTTGTAATGTTGGTAGAATTTCCGACAACATGAGCTATGTCAAGCCATTACGGCTTGACATAGCTCATGGAGAGCGAAACGTTGCCACAGTAAAATGTCGCATTTGTTGCTCTTGTGTCCTGTTGCCTAACGATTTGTTGAGCTAAGAGTGTAAGGAAGTCACTTGACTATCTGGCTGTCTGGCGATCGTCAGTATTCATTCCTCAGTGTGTTTATTTATTTTGTCTGTTTTTCTTGCAGCTGTAACCGGTCTTGATTTTGTGGTACCTTAGTTTTTAATGTGAAGTTATACTTTATTTTCTCTCACTCGTCTTTGAAGCCTTGTGCTTAGCGAGTGAGCCATTTGTGATGGGAACCTGTGTGTGTGTGTGTGTGTGTGTGTGTGTGTGTGTGTGTGTGTGTGTGTGTGTGTGTGTGTGTGTGTGTGTGTGTGTGTGTGTGTGTTTCTTCCCCAGCTCGAGTGCTTTGAGTGGGTTAGGGGGACTTCCAGGCATTGATAATGAAGGTACATTTGCAGCAGTTGGGTATCTCTATTGTTGAAATGTTTGGACTACACAATAGGCTTCTTCAGTCAAATACAGAGGCAGCAGGTGTTAGTAGTGAAATGATGATGTAGTCGGAAAAAATAGTATTTGAGGTGGTCAGTCCCTCAGAGTTCAGTTCCATGGTCGTACCAGACCATGAAGCTGACATTTTCTCCAGGCTGATGGACTGACCACCTCTTATTTCCAAGGCTGATGAACTGATTACATCTTCATTTCACTACTACACCAGCTGCTTCCGTATCTGACTGAATAAGTCTACTGTGTAGGCGAAACGTTTCAACAGTAAAGATATCCAACTGTTGCATATGTTTGTAGATGAATGGTTCAGAGAACCGACATGTTGATAAATTAGACACATGTGCAACTCCTGGGCATCTTTATTGAGGAAACGTTTCGCCACACAGTGGCTTCATCAGTCCATACGTAGGAGAAACTTGAAGAACAGGAGGAGAATGAGGTAATCAGTCCCTCAACCTTGAGTCGATGTGTTCAGTCCATCAATCTTGAATAGAATACGGCATATGAGCAAGCGAATTCTTCGCTTGCCTAATTCTTGGGCACGACCTACTTCCACATTGAACAAATGTGACACCACCTATGACTACTGCACCTCTCCTGCCATACGGTTTATAAGCTGCTTCTCCGCTCATATGCCGTATTCTATTCAAGATTGATGGACTGAACACATCGACTCAAGGTTGAGGGACTGATTACCTCATTCTCCTCCTGTTCTTCAAGTTTCTCCTACGTATGGACTGATGAAGCCACTGTGGCGAAACGTTTCCTCAATAAAGATGCCCAGGAGTTGCACATGTGTCTAATTTATCAACTTGTTGCACATGTGTCTCAATCATCAACTTGTTGGTATTTTAGACAATTTTTAACATTGCTTCCAGGGATTGAACCAGCTGTTTTTATCGTTGACAGAAGAAAGTCAGTGAAGTAATCTACCGTCGCTTCAGATTGTGTTACTGTGGAAATCAGCGCCACGTGTGTGACTATTATTGTGGGAGCGGCGCTTCTGCACATGCTCGCCACCTTCTTTAATGAGACCTTAGCCAGCTGTTTCACTGTCTCATTAATACTCCACACGGCCAGCTGGTTCTCCGTCCCATTAACACTTCATTCAGCTCACCTCCTGTACTCTAGCACACTACGCCGTGTTGAGATGCGCTCATTAGGCCCAAGACCTATTCTACCACGGATGTGCAAATCTCAAGTCTTCCGTGGATCAGAGTGCATGGGAACCAGACCAGTGTTACCGGCTCCTCTACTGGAGGAACCTGTGTGTTATTGTTTTTGTCCGTAAAGAACAGCAATAAGGCACAACACCGTTACTGCCACAACCCTCGTATGGGAGAAAATTATGACGACGTTTCGGTCCGTCTTGTGATCTGCTGATGGTCCAAGACGGTCCGAAATGTCGTCATGAGTTTCTTTGTGTGGGTTATTTGTGTATTGTTTTGCCTGTCTTGGCTTGATTTCTTTTCAGTTTCACCTTGATTCCTTTTCAGTTTCAGCTTCATTCCTTTTCAGTTTTACCTTGATTCCTTTTCAGTTTCACCTTGATTCCTTTTAAGTTTCAGCTTGATTCCTTTTCAGTTTCACCTTGATTCCTTTTCAGTTTCACCTTGATTCCTTTTCAGTTTCACCTCGATTCCTTTTCAGTTTCACCTTGATTCCTTTTCAGTTTCACCTTGATTCCTTTTCAGTTTCACCTTGATTCCTTTTCAGTTTCACCTTGATTCCTTTTCAGTTTCACCTTGATTCCTTTTCAGTTTCACCTTGATTCCTTTTCAGTTTTACCTTGATTCCTTTTCAGTTTCACCTTGATTCCTTTTAAGTTTCACCTTGATTCCTTTTCAGTTTCAGCTTGATTCCTTTTCAGTTTCACCTTGATTCCTTTTCAGTTTCACCTTGATTCCTTTTCAGTTTCACCTTGATTCCTTTTCAGTTTCACCTTGATTCCTTCTCAGTTTCACCTTGATTCCTTTTCAGTTTCACCTTGATTCCTTTTCAGTTTCAACCTGATTCCTTTTCAGTTTCATATTATATTGTAGTATTCTGTATGAACAAAGGTATGTATCTCAGTGTATATACAGCGAGAGATGCGTATCTCTTAGTGTATATACACCGCGAGGTGTATAGTTCTGTGTATATGCACTGAGAATATACTTTAATCTCTATTTTAGGTATTAAAGTATTCTTGACAGGTGGTGAACAGGTGACATGGAGCCTTAATGACCCTCGTTTAGTCGATAGGCTGTAAACCGAATAAACCAAGCAACCAGCGCCAACAGCGGTGTTTTATTGGTGTTTGTTGATTTAAAACAGCTGCAGAAAGACTCGTGTGTTTTTCCACGGTGTTTGTGTATTTACTAATTATTTCTTACTTTTGTTGCATTTTAAGGAATTTTTGGCTAAGAAAACAATGAATATTTTGTTACTTTTTTGTAGATTTGTGTTAATTTTGTTATTCTGGATTTGTGTAAAGTTATTTTTTTATATTTTTAGTGATATTATATGCCCAATTCGTGTAAATTTGAGGGTTACTAGAATTGTATTAATTAAATTTTGTTCGATTTCTGTTCATGACTTGTCTCTGGTCTGTTAAATTGTATTGTGAGTGGAATTGTGTTATGATATTTTGCATGATTTTTCAAGTAACGGGATTTGCAGATAATTTTACAATATTTGTAAGCTGCGTTGGTTATCAGGTTTGATCCGAGGATGCAGCCTCACTTGATGGGCCTAGGATTAATCTGAGGGAGCATCCCTTCATCCCGTCTTTCTATGGAGAACACTGGAGTTAGGACTGACAGAAGGATAACTTAAGTCACACCACATTCTAAGAGTCTTCCTCCATCTTTCTCTCCTCCTTTTCTCCCCATCCTTTCTTCCTCCCATTCTCCCCTTCCTTCCTCCCATTCTCCTCTTCCTCCCATTCTCCTTTTCCTCCCATTCTCCTCTTCCTCCCATTCTCCTCTTCCTCCCATTCACCTCTTCCTCCCATTCTCCTCTTCCTCCCTTTCTCCTCTTCCTCCCATTCTCCCCATCCTTCCTTGAAGGATCGAGAAGCTAAAATTTTTGAAAGATTCTAGATTATGGTGGCATATTATGAAGTGTGTTATGGTGTTAGTATGTACATGTTATGGTGTTAGTGTGTAGTGTGTTAGTATATAGTGTGTTAGTATATAGTGTGCTAGCGTGCATTGTGTTAGTGTGTAGTGTGTTAGCGTGTAGTGTGTCAGTCAGCGTGTTAGTGGGTGTGATTAGCGAATGTGTTAGACTTAATAAGTGTATTGCTGTGAGTGTTAGTGAGTGTATTAGTGTACTAGCGTCATATTAATAAACAGAAGTTACCTAGTTTGATAGAGAGAGATAGTCCCATGATATTGACAAAACACAGGTGTTTCAGACCTAGGTGAGGACACTTGCTTCAGGTACTGAAAGTGTTCATGCATCGCGGTTAATTTTTTTATTCCACACAGGTGGAATGTGTGCAGGTGGGGCACTGCCCGGACGATCTACATGCCCAGATGTTGAAAGTGAGTGATACATGCCCATATGTTGCAGTGAGTGATACATGTCCAGGTGTTGCAGTGAGTGATACATGCCCATATGTTGCAGTGAGTGATACATGACAGGTGTTGCAGTGATACATGCCCAGGTGTTGCAGTGATACATGCCCAGGTGTTGCAGTGATACATGCCCAGGTGTTGCAGTGAGTGATACATGCCAGGTGTTGCAGTGATACATGCCCAGGTGTTGCAGTGAGTGATACATGCCAAGTGTTGCCGTGATACATGCCCAGGTGTTGCAGTGAGTGATACATGCCCAAGTGTAGCAGTGATACATGCCCAGGTGTTGCAGTGATACATGCATAGGTGTTGCAGTGAGTGATACATGCATAGGTGTTGCAGTGAGTGATACATGCCCAGGTGTTGCAGTGAGTGACACATGCCCAAGTGTAGCAGTGATACATGCCCAGGTGTTGCAGTGAGTGATACATGCCCAGGTGTTGCAGTGAGTGATACATGCCCAGGTGTTGCAGTGAGTGATACATGCCCAGGTGTTGCAGTGAGTGATACATGCCCAGGTGTTGCAGTGAGTGATACATGCCCAGGTGTTGCAGTGAGTGATACATGCCCAGGTGTTGCAGTGAGTGATACATGCCCAAGTGTAGCAGTGATACATGCCCAGGTGTTGCAGTGAGTGATACATGCCCAGGTGTAGCAGTGATACATGCCCAGGTGTTGCAGTGAGTGATACATGCCCAGGTGTTGCAGTGAGTGATACATGCCCAGGTGTTGCAGTGAGTGATACATGCCCAAGTGTAGCAGTGATACATGCCCAGGTGTTGCAGTGAGTGATACATGCCCAAGTGTAGCAGTGATACATGCCCAGGTGTTGCAGTGAGTGATACATGCCCAAGTGTAGCAGTGATACATGCCCAGGTGTTGCAGTGAGTGATACATGCCCAGGTGTTGCAGTGAGTGATACATGCCCAGGTGTTGCAGTGAGTGATACATGCCCAGGTGTTGCAGTGAGTGATACATGCCCAGGTGTTGCAGTGAGTGATACATGCCCAGGTGTTGCAGTGAGTGATACATGCCCAGGTGTTGCAGTGAGTGATACATGCCCAGGTGTTGCAGTGAGTGATACATGCCCAAGTGTAGCAGTGATACATGCCCAGGTGTTGCAGTGAGTGATACATGCCCAGGTGTTGCAGTGAGTGATACATGCCCAGGTGTTGCAGTGAGTGATACATGCCCAGGTGTTGCAGTGAGTGATACATGCCCAGGTGTTGCAGTGAGTGATACATGCCCAGGTGTTGCAGTGAGTGATACATGCCCAGGTGTTGCAGTGAGTGATACATGCCCAAGTGTAGCAGTGATACATGCCCAGGTGTTGCAGTGAGTGATACATGCCCAGGTGTTGCAGTGAGTGATACATGCCCAGGTGTTGCAGTGAGTGATACATGCCCAGGTGTTGCAGTGAGTGATACATGCCCAGGTGTTGCAGTGAGTGATACATGCCCAGGTGTTGCAGTGAGTGATACATGCCCAGGTGTTGCAATGAGTGATACATGCCCAGGTGTTGCAGTGAGTGATACATGCCCAAGTGTAGCAGTGATACATGCCCAGGTGTTGCATTGAGTGATACATGCCCAGGTGTTGCAGTGAGTGATACATGCCCAGGTGTTGCAGTGAGTGATACATGCCCAGGTGTTGCAGTGAGTGATACATGCCCAGGTGTTGCAGTGAGTGATACATGCCCAGGTGTTGCAGTGAGTGATACATGCCCAGGTGTTGCAGTGAGTGATACATGCCCAGGTGTTGCATTGAGTGATACATGCCCAGGTGTTGCAGTGAGTGATACATGCCCAGGTGTTGCAGTGAGTGATACATGCCCAGGTGTTGCAGTGAGTGATACATGCCCAGGTGTTGCAGTGAGTGATACATGCCCAGGTGTTGCAGTGAGTGATACATGCCCAGGTGTTGCAGTGAGTTATACATGCCCAGGTGTTGCAGTGAGTGATACATGCCCAGGTGTTGCAGTGAGTGATACATGCCCAGGTGTTGCATTGAGTGATACATGCCCAGGTGTTGCAGTGAGTGATACATGCCCAGGTGTTGCAGTGAGTGATACATGCCCAGGTGTTGCAGTGAGTGATACATGCCCAGGTGTTGCAGTGAGTGATACATGCCCAGGTGTTGCAGTGAGTGATACATGCCCAAGTGTAGCAGTGATACATGCCCAGGTGTTGCAGTGAGTGATACATGCCCAGGTGTTGCAGTGAGTGATACATGCCCAGGTGTTGAAGACGGCGTGTCTAGCAAATGTTTCAGCCTCGCGAGGGAGGTGTTTTGAGTGGGTGGTGGTGGTTGGCGGGCTGGAGGGCGGGGTTGGTGGTGGTGGTGGGAGGGGGTATGGTAGTGGTGGTTATGGTGGTGGTGGTGGTGGTGGTTATGGTGGTGGTGGTGGTGGTGGTGGTGGTGGTTCCCTCTGGCTTGCCTCACTCTAGTCTCAAGCTACCGATTAGTATCTCCCACCTCGCAGTTCCCAGTGTGCTTTCTGCCGCGGCTCCCGCCTCTCGCACGCCCTCACACACGCCCTCACATGCGTCCTCTCACGCCCTCACACGCCCACTCACGCCACGCCTAAATACCTCCGCTAATTTTGCAAAACTAATAGTGCAAAGGTGGAGAAAAGGAGAATTTTTAAATATGTGCTGGAGAAAAATGTTCTCCGTTGGCAGATGGTGTTGAAAATTATTGATAAACATGTGTGTGCATGTGATGAACGCAGGTGATTGGCTGAGGCCCCGGCCAATAGCTCATGGGCTCAACCAATGACAAGACTGTATTGGCCTCTCACTTCTTCGGCGGGAAACAAGAAGTCACAACACCATAGGCATCATGGCGACCCAAGTGGCTAGGTGGAGCTCAGCCCAGATCAGGTAGAGACGATCCGCAGCTGCACAGAGGTCGATCATGAGCCTTTCAGAGGAAAACAAGTCTGAACCGGACTTGTAGAGCTCTACCAGCTCAGTCAGGTAGCAAGAGGCTGACAAGAAGGGTCCAGCTTCAAAACTGACCGCTCTCAACCTTGCTTGCCCAAGAAGACCTCGAACTGACTTTCCCGTTTCCAGGCTGCATTAAAACAGCATTTAGGTGAACTTCTGAAAAACACTGAAGGGACTTCAGGCTGTTTGAGGATATGTATCTCCTGGAATCTGCCCTCATAAGAAGATAATCGCTAGAAAACACAGAGCATTTAGTCTAGTCTACGTAACTACGGAAGCAAAAATTGTTCTGCGGATAAGAAGAATCTCACGTAGAGGTGTGTCGCTGCTGCTGCTAGTAGCCGCCACAACCAGGGGTTCTCCACACCTAAGGAGACTATGGCCACCAAGTTCCTTCTTCGGTGCCTACTACTGAATCTCTTCCTCTGTGACTTCGTACACGCCCTCTGGTGGTGAGTACAAACATAGTAAGTTTAAGGACCGAGTACTAACAAAGCATCCTGGGTTAAGCCACCATTTGCTGAAGAGGATTTGGCCGTGACAACGTTTTGCTCTGGTTAAAGATTTATCACAAGTAGCTATACACACAGCGAAACGTTATCCAAATAAAAGCTTTCTTAAAGTAAACCAAACCATACCCCCGGCCGGGATTGAACCCGCGGTCATAGAGTCTCAAAACTCCAGCCCGTCGCGTTAGCCACTAAACCAGCTAGCCACAATAAGATTCATCCAACTAGGTATATTTATACACCATAGGAAGGTTAGCACAGGCACCACTGTGACCACAAATGCAAGTTGGATGAATCTTATGGGTATGGTTTGTTTGCAATCGTGTCATTACGATTTCTTGAGTCTTTCTTGAAGTGTAAAAGTGTTAAAAAAAAAGACACGGGAAAACAAAGCCTTTAGCACAACGTTTCCTTACTTGAAGCTTTACCAAGTACTTGATAAAGTTTTATGCAGGAGAAACGTCGTACTTATAAAGATCCCCTTTTGCTCTATATATCTTAGTAAAACCTTGTTCTAAGCATGTAACTCTATTTACGATTACGTTTGGTCTGTACCGTTCAAAGACCCACCTGATAGCCTGTACCTCTCAAAGACCTACCTGATAGTCTGTACCTCTCAAAGACCTACCTGATAGCCTGTACCTCTCAAAGACCCACCTGATAGTCTGTACCTCTCAAAGACCTACCTGATAGTCTACACCTCTCAAAGACCTACCTGATCGCCTGTACCTCTCAAAGACCCACCTGATAGTCTACACCTCTCAAAGACCTACCTGATAGCCTGTACCTCTCAAAGACCCACCTGATAGTCTGTACCTCTCAAAGACCTACCTGATAGTCTACACCTCTCAAAGACCTACCTGATCGCCTGTACCTCTCAAAGACCCACCTGATAGTCTACACCTCTCAAAGACCTACCTGATAGCCTGTACCTCTCAAAGACCTACCTGATAGCCTGTACCTCTCAAAGACCTACCTGATAGTCTGTACCTCTCAAAGACCTACCTGATAGCCTGTACCTCTCAAAGACCTACCTGATAGCCTGTACCTCTCAAAGACCTACCTGATAGGTCTATGAGAGGTACAAACTATCAAGTCTGTACCTCTCATAGACCTACTTCAGAAATGGTCTGCACCTTTCAAAGACCTGGAGTGTAAAAGTCATGGCTGTATCATCCTGGAGTGTAAACAGTCATGGTTGTATCCTGGAGTGTAAACAGACATGGTTATATCATCCTGGAGTGTAAATAGTCATGGTTGTATAATTCTAGAGTGTAAACAGTTCTGGCTGTATCATCCTGGAGTATAAACTTCCAAGGTACAGATTTACACCTCCCAGTTGTGGTGTTCACCGAGTATGTCACTTATATTCAGTGTACATCACACCACCACACGTTTTGCCTTCCCTCCATAATCAGCCAAAAGTCCGGTATTTATAGCCGTTATAGGTGTCGGGACTCCGTTCTTATACCGAGGATAAACCGCTAATTATAAATATCAACCGATAAGGGTGAGGGGAGGTTGAATTGGAGGATTGGTAACTTCATGCCTGGTATGAACCTTTGTAATAGATACCGACAGATTGGCTTAGAAAGGCACATGAACAAACACTAGGACATATTTGAAAACGTTTCAGTTCTGAGACTTTGATCAGAGTCCCAGGACCGAAACATTTCCTAATATGTCCTAGTGTTTGCTCACGTCAGTCCCTCACTAGCTATGGCTGATCGACACATGCTGAATCCTCTCTATGATCTTACGAGCCACTGACACTGAGCATACTCCTTCTAACTTTCTATTATTACGTTACTACAAGTGTACTTTCAGTAAATGTTGTACACATTTTGTATCTAATATTTCTGGTGGGAATATACGGGCACTCAGACAACCATTTTTGGTGTGTAGATAAATGGTTCAAAGAACCATTTATCTACACACCAACACTTGGGTATCTTTATTTTGGAAACGTTTCGCCAACCAGTGGCTTCCCCAGTCCAGTACTGAGGAAAATAATTGGAAGTCGGAAGGAGTTTGAGGTAATCAGTCCCTCAAGCTGGGGTCGATGTGATCAATCTTGATAAAAGACTGTGCCTTTAACATTCCTTAATTGCTCGTTCACTGCTAATCTCACAGCCAGGTACCACAGGTCTTCTAATTGTACCTGTGTTAGTTGTACCTGTCAACGTTGAGACAAGACACAGGTGGCGGCCCTGTGTCTTCCAAGTGTGAGGAGGGGGGGGGGGAGGGATGTAGAAATGAAAAAAAATCACACACCATGGCTGTATTCGACTGAAGAAGCCTGTTGTGCGGGCGAAACGTCTCGGCCCTAAACATTGCCAAGAGTTGCACATGTGTCTTATTTATCATCTTGTACATGTGTCTTATTTATCATCTTGTATGCTGTTGTATTTTGACATCATCGATGGAAACATTAAACAAACACTTGAGGCGACGTTTCGGTCTATTCTGGACCAATATCGAGAAACAGCCCAGTTGTGACTTGATAATAGTCCAGAGGGGGACCGAAACGTGACTTGGTAAAGGTCCAGGACTGACCGAAACGTGGCTTAATAATGGTCCAGGAGGAACCGAAACGTGGCATGGTAATGGTCCAAAAGGAACCGAAATGTGGCTTGGTAATGGTCCAGGAGGAACCGAAACGTGGGTTGAGTTGGAGCTACTCACCCATTCCTTAGATCAAACCTGATTGCTTCCCCATTCCCAGGCGCTGTACGACCCTTGTATACTACTATTTCCCTAGGTATGATGGGTGTCCCCTAGTTAGTGATACTGGGTGCTGGGTGTCCCTTAGTATTACTGAGTGTGATAATGGGTGCTGGGCGTCCCCTAGTTAGTGATGCTGAGTGCTGGGTGTCCCCTAGTTAGTATTACTGAGTGTGATAATGGGTGCTGGGCGTCCCCTAGTTAGTGATGCTGAGTGTCCCCTAGTTAGTGATGCTGAGTGTCCCCTAGTTAGTGATGCTGAGTGTCCCCTAGTTAGTGATGCTGAGTGTCCCCTAGTTAGTGATGCTGAGTGTCCCCTAGTTAGTGATGCTGAGTGTCCCCTAGTTAGTGATGCTGAGTGTCTCCTAGTTAGTGATGCTGAGGGTCCCCTAGTTAGTGATGCTGAGGGTCCCCTAGTTAGTGATGCTGAAGGTCCCCTAGTTAGTGATGCTAAGTGTCCCCTATTTAGTGATGCTGAGTGTCTCCTAGTTAGTGATGTTGAGGGTCCCCTAGTTAGTGATGATGGGTGCTGGGTGTCCCCTGGTTAGTGATGCTGGGTGTCTCTTAGTGGTGCTGGGTGTCCCCTAGTTAGTGATGCTGGGTGTCCCCTAGTTAGTGATGCTAGTTACTGGGTATCCCCTAGTTAGTGATACTGATAGCTGGTTCTCCTCTAGTTGATGATTCTAGGTATCACCTAGTTAGTGGTGCTACGTATTAGGTGTCCCCTAGTTAGTGGTGCTGGGTGTCCCTTAGTTAGTGATGCTGGGTGACCCTAATTACTGATGCTAGATGTTGGGTGTCCCCTAGTTAGTGATGCTGGGTGTCCCCCAGTTAGTGATGCTGGGTGTCCCCCACTTAGTGATGCTGGGTGTCTCCTAGTTAGTGATGCTGGGTGTCTCCTAGTTAGTGATGCTGGGTGTCCCCCAGTTAGTGATGCTGGGTGTCCCCCAGTTAGTGATGCTGGGTGTCTCCTAGTTAGTGATGCTGGGTGTCCCCCAGTTAGTGATGCTGGGTGTCCCCCAGTTAGTGATGCTGGGTGTCTCCTAGTTAGTGATGCTGGGTGTCCCCCAGTTAGTGATGCTGGGTGTCCCCCAGTTAGTGATGCTGGGTGTCTCCTAGTTAGTGATGCTGGGTGCTAGGATGTTACTACAGTACTTTCCTCAATATTCCTCCGGAATTCACTGGCTCTTCACTGCTCTCTCAAGAGCCAAGTGATGCTGTCTAAAAAACTGTATGCCCCGTCTCTGCCTTGCATCCATGATGTAGCCCAGCCATGGGCGAAATTTTCCATTTAAAGGCTCCTCGATGTTTTTATCCCCATCTGAGGGTGCGTTGGTGCCCTCGTGTACTCGACACCATTCACTGCTTGAGGCAGTTACGAATAAATTCACTTAAAATGAGCACTGCTCCCAAAATTTATAAATGAACTCTCAGTAAATATTATTATTATTATTATTATTATTATTATTATTATTATTATTATTATTAATAGTATTAATAATGGCAATACTACTTCTGCTACCAACACCACTGTTACTACTTCTACTACTATTAATACTACTACTAGTATTACTACTAATACTACTGCTGCTAATAATAATAGTAGTAATAATAATAATATTAGTAATAATAATACTAATACTAATAATAATAATAACAATACTACTACTACTACTACTACTAATAATAATAATAATTGTAATACTGGCACGATTATTATTTATAATAATAATAATAATAAAAGTTGTGAGAGGTCACGACGGTGTCACTGCTAAACAATTAAAGTAAAGGGGACGCGTCTTTATTTTACATCTATGGGCTCGTAACTTGTAATAAATTTCTTCCTTCCTCGGCAGCAACCTCGAAACTCGAGACTTTGTTTTTTCTCTAATAGAGATATCTGGAGAGTCTCCCTCTGATAGAGAAAACTCGAGACTCTCTCTCTAATAGAGATAATGGAGTCGGGGGAATATGAGTTGAGCAAGTTGTTTTGCCAGAGATTTTAAAACAGTATCGTCTTACGTACGAAGCCCCTGACCACGCCCTTCTCTCTCTCTCTCTCTCTCTCTCTCTCTCTCTCTCTCTCTCTCTCTCTCTCTCTCTCTCTCTCTCTCTCTCTCTCTCTCTAATACACACACATCTAGGGACCGGGCGGTGCCAGGAGCAGAGACTCGACCCATGCAACTACAAATAAGTGAGTACCTAGGACCTATGGGTAAGCATAATACCCAACACATCACATGAGAAGCACATCAACCACATAACCTCTGCCACATACGTGCATTTATTCAAAGATTAATTTTCCTTAACTTCAACACGGAATCCTTCCAGATCCTATTTACGACATATGTCAGGACCATCTTAGAGTATGCAGCACCGGCATGAAACCCACACCTGATAAAGCTTGTTAAGAAACAGGAAAAGGTGTAGAGTTTTGCAAGAAGATTAGTCCCGGAGCTATAGGGACAGGCCAAAGAAGGTAAACATGATGTTATTAAATGACAAAAGGACCACAGTAGTCATGATAACGACGTGGAAAATACTCAGAGGAATTAGTAGAGTGAAAAGGGATGAAAATGTTCGAGATGCGGGAAATAAGTGCAAGAGGGGCTTTGTTGCCCACCAAAAGCTTTATCATGGGAAATATAGCATGGAGGTTAATTGTAGTGTATGCCAGGTGTTCTGAGTAGTATCTGACATTACCTGCCAGCACTGTTCTGGCTGACATTAACTTGCGACTCTGTCCTGACGTTGCCTGACCACCATATCCTGACTGACGTTACCTGACGACCGTATCCTGACGACCGAGACTCACTTTAGCCACAATTCTGAAGATGCTGAAACTCCTTGATGAAGCCCTTTGATAAAGCTCCTTAATGAAGCTCCTTGATGACGCCCCATGATGACGCTCCATGATGACGCTCCTTGATGACGCTCCATGATGACGCTCCATGATGACGTTCCATGATGCAGCGGAGCGAGGCTGGAGTGATCCTCGAAGAGTAGGAGGATCTTCACAAGTGTTGCTGCCTCGACTCAGCAGTCGTCAATCTCAGCAGTGGAGTTGTACAGGCCTTGGCCAGGCCTCAGCGGGGGGCGTTGACCCCCGAAAACATCCTTCGGACTGAGGGACTGACCACCTCAAAAACTATTTCTCCACGGTTGATGGACTGATTACATCATATTTATTACTACGCTTACCACCGCTGTATTTGACTGAAGAAGCCCACTGTGTAGGCGAAACGTTTCAATCAATAATAAAGATACCCAGATGTTTCACATCCTGATGTTGCACATCCTGATGTTGCACATCCTGATGTTGCACATCCTGATGTTGCACATCCTGATGTTGCACATCCTGATGTTGCACATCCTGATGTTGCACATCGTGATGTTGCACATCGTGATGTTGCACATCCTGATGTTGCACATCCTGATGTTGCACATCCTGATGTTGCACATCCTGATGTTGCACATCCTGATGTTGCACATCCTGATGTTGCACATCCTGATGTTGCACATCGTGATGTTGCACATTCTGATGTTGCACATCCTGATGTTGCACATCCTGATGTTGCACATCCTGATGTTGCACATCGTGATGTTGCACATCCTGATGTTGCTCATCCTGATGTTGCACATCCTGATGTTGCACATCCTGATGTTGCACATCCTGATGTTGCACATCCTGATGTTGCACATCCTGATGTTGCACATCCTGATGTTGCACATCGTGATGTTGCACATCGTGATGTTGCACATCGTGATGTTGCACATCCTGATGGATGTTTGTGACAGTATCTACCGTGATGATGAAGGTATCTTATAATATTACCTTGTTTGTAACATCTGCCTTGTTTGTATCATTATCTACCTCGTAACATCTACCTTGTTAGTACCAGTATCTACCTAATTTGTGACATTATCTACTTTGTTGATAAAGTTATTCTGTAACATTACCTTGTTTGTGACATCTGCCCTGTTTGTAACAGTATCTACCTACTTGGTAACACCTGCCTTGTTTACCTCACCTCTCCTGGATCAAACCAAAATCATTTCTTGATCACCTGGCGCCGTGTGAACCACCCCTACGGATTTAGCTCATCCAGGCTAGCATAATGACACCGAGAGGTCAAAAAAAAAAAATAACTGGGAAGAGAGAAGTCAAAAATAAAAGGAGATTTCTCGAGGTGTGTTCCTGGTGAGTGGAACAATCTCCAGAGTCTTCCCGGTCAGCGGAACACAAGATTCGGGAGGAGATAGGTGCCGCTGGGACACGGGACTACTCTCTCATAATGACCGTGGTGCGCTATCACCTCTGAGCGATTACTTCCAGTCTATTTCCATCTTCCATGGTTCAGAAGTACAATTCGACGTTTCAGAGAAGTTTTTTTTGGGTCTTTTCTGACGTATTTGGATTTTTTAAATTACATTATGTGTATAAGTAACGTGACTGACGTTATATTTTGTAGAAAGACGTAAATTGTTGTAATTTTATATCAGATATACTGCATTTTAAATAGGGGAAATTGAGAGCATCCTCTTCTGGCCTTCTCTGCTTCTCTCGCCTCAATTGTGACTTGACAATGGTCCAGGATGGTTCAAAACGTCGTAAAAAGGTTTCCTCCTAAGTTCGGATTTTTGGTGAATTGTTCCAGTCAAGGTATTGTGATCTTTTTCATTCTTAATGCTGGAGATCCATAATTATAGATGACCTGACGGGGGAGATAAGCTGGGGTTATAGATCTAAAACAAATTATATCTCAGGCTCCAGGTGGGTCATCTGAAGGCCTCGGAAGATACTATGATACAGGTAATTATGTCAGTTAGCCTCAACAGGGCTTCACAGCTGCTTTTCCACGAGAAATCTTTCGACTTGTTACGGCTGAGGTATTTCAAGCGGAAGAGAGTGATAAGAAGAACCAGTTTCTTTATCTGAACTTCAATTAGGCCAGATAGGGTTCCATAACACACACACACACACACACACACACACACACACACGCTGGAGAGTGAAGTAGTGGAGGTAGGATCCATACATAGTTTTAAAAAGAGATACGATAATGCTCTTGGAACAGGGAGAGAGTGGACCTAGTAGCGAACAGCGAAGAGGCAGGACTCACCCCTGCAACCACAAATAGGTGAATATATGTGAGTACACAAACACGTACACACATGTACACACACACACACACTCACACACACACACACACACACACACACACAC
This sequence comes from Cherax quadricarinatus, assembly GCF_038502225.1. Taxonomy (NCBI): domain Eukaryota; kingdom Metazoa; phylum Arthropoda; class Malacostraca; order Decapoda; family Parastacidae; genus Cherax; species Cherax quadricarinatus. Next base: position 14,997,852 of record NC_091341.1, read on the forward strand.
ACACACACACACACACACACACACACACACACACACACACACACACATACATACACACACACACACACACACACACACACACACACACACACACACACACACACACACACACACACACACACACACACACACACACGTACACAAACACACACATGTACACAAACACGTACACATACACACTGGAGGACAGGAGGGTTAGGGAAGACATGATAACGGCATATAAAATACTGTGAGGAATTGACAAGGTGGACAAAGACAGGATGTTCCAGAGATGGGACACAAACAAGGGGTCACAGTTGGAAGTTAAAGACTCCGATGAGTCAAAGGGATGTTAGGAAGTATTTCTTCAGTCATAGAGTTGTCAGGAAGTGGAATGGCCTAGAAAGTGACGTAGTGGAGGCAGGAACCATACATAGTTTTAAGATGAAGTTTGATAAAGCTCATGGAGCAGGGAGAGAGAGGACCTAGTAGCGGTTAGTGAAGAGGCGGGGCCAGAAGCTATGATTCGACCCCTGCAACCACAAATAGGTGAGTACACACACACACACTGTATCCCATTCCTGACTACTGTAAAGTTTCCGTTAATGCTGTTAAGATGAGATACATTCAGAACACAAAAGAGAACAAGAAAACGAGAAAAAGAGGATGAGGTCTTCATATATAGACGAAAGATTGGAGTTTTATCCATAATTATTATTGAGAGTAGGTTAAGCCTAGTTATTAGGTATTCTCGTTGTCAACTGAAGGAAACCTCGTATGATAGGCATAAAACTTGAAGGATGGAAACAGGCCTCTCTTGAACATTGTGGGATATGTTCAGGACTTGAGAGATGAAAATAAGCCTGTGAGAGGCCGTGTGGGATAGGCTCAAGACATGAAGGATGAAAATTAGACCTACTGTAAACATTCTGAGATAATGCCAACTCGCCAAACTGAATTATTTTGGCTGTATAAAATATTTACGGCGAAATCATGCGGTAGAAAGGTGTAAGAATGATAATCATTCTTGTGTGGGTATCTGATCCACTGTGTGAATGATTATTAATTTTCACATTAGTTCTTCATACTATTATTATTATCATCATCATTATCATCATCCTCGTCATGTCTTCCTTACCTACCTCTCAGTCCTTCCTCATCAGAACCTCAAGACTGCCCAATGTCATCTATCGACCGGCTTATAGACATTTGTATAAGGTAAAAGCTGCGGTTCACAGGGGGTAATGCCCCGTGTATTCTGGGTACGCGCCTCAGCTCTGACGAGCTGGATTACATTGTCGCATTATAATCCTTGATAAACACGTAGCAATAAGTAATTGTAATACATACACACCTCCTAGTATATGCCATTTTTGTGCCACCAGTGTGTCCTAGAAGTCTTGTGTACCATATTATGTAATAAAATGCACACACACACACACACACACACACACACACACACACACACATATATATATACATATACAGTACATATATATATATATATATATATATATATATATATATATATATATATATATATATATATATATATATTTATATATATATATATATATATATATATATATATATATATATATATATATATATAATATACATTGTGTGTGTGTGTTTGTAATAAAGTTATCGTAAAACAGCTATAAATGTCTTGGCATCAGGAAGGTGTGTTGATACCTGACGAACACCTGATTGCCTTGTTGATACCTGAGTATCACCTGATTGCCTTTTTCTCTCCTCCTGGTGATACAGGGAGCTACCTGACTAGTTGATCTCTCTTCTGCCACACTTGTCAAACAGTGAAGCAGCTGGTGATCTCTTGATCACCGGGGTCACCTCTGGGTCCCCCCGGGGTCACCTCTGGGTCCCCTAGGGGATACCTCTGGGTCCCCACTGCGTAAATCAGGGATAAGTGTCTCACCTGAGTGCGCGCGATAATTTTTCCTGCTCTTACCAGCCCACTGCTGAGGTCGTCTGGGGCAAGTGTGTCAATACAATTTTTTTTCCTGAACGCATAGGAGATATATGTATATATATATATATATATATATATATATATATATATATATATATATATATATATATATATATATATATATATATATATATATATATATATATATATATATATATATATATAAATATATTGTGTGTGTGTGTCGCAAACGTCATGTATATGTCATGCTCAACCAAGATGTATTGGCTGTTTCTATCAGTGTATCTCTGAGGCGAGACAGAGAGAGAGAGAGAGAGAGAGAGAGAGAGAGAGAGAGAGAGAGAGAGAGAGAGAGAGAGAGAGAGAGAGAGAGAGAGAGAGAGAGAGGGAGGGAGGGAGAGAGAGAGAGAGAGAGAGAGAGAGAGAGGGAGGGAGAGAGAGGATAAGGGTAGGTGCTGGCATTAGGTAAGTACGTAGGTGAGACAGGTGATGAAGGGGTGGGTGTGTTAGGTGTGACACCAGGACGCAGGTGAACTACCCATCACTGATGTTTTGCTCTCCCTCCTCCTGCTCCCCATATACGCCACCCACACACCCCACGCCACCCACACACCCCACGACACCCACACACCCCACGCCACCCACACACCCCACGCCACCCACACACCCCACGCCACCCACACACCCCACGCCACCCACACACCCCACGCCACCCACACACCCCACGCCACCCACACACCCCACGCCACCCACACACCCCGCGCCACCCACACACCCCACCCACACACCCCACCCACACACCCCACGCCACCCACACACCCCGCGCCACCCACACACCCCGCCTACACACCCCGCGCCACCCACACACCCCGCGCCACCCACGCACCCCGCTCCACCCACACACCCCACCCACACACCCCGCGCCACCCACACACCCCACCCCACACACCCCGCGCCACCCACACACCCCGCGCCACCCACGCACCCCGCGCCACCCCCACCCCCCACCCACACACCCCGCGCCACCCACACACCCCGCGCCACCCACACACACCCCCCATACACCCCGCGCCACCCACACACCCCGCGCTACCCACCCACCCCGCGCCACCCACCCACCCCACCCACACCTCGCGCCACCCACACCCCGCGCCACCGACACACCCCGCCCACACACCCCGCGCCACCCACACACCCCACCCACACCCCGCGCTACCCACACACCCCGCGCCACCCACACCCCGCGCCACCCACACACCCCACCCATACACCCCGCGCCACCCACACACCCCATCCACACACCCCGCACAACCCACACACCCCATCCATACACCCCTGTCACCCACTCCCACAGGCAACAGACCTCACACCACTCACTAGTCACATGCAACACACCTCACACCACTCTCAGGCAACACACACCTCACACCACTCACAAGCAACACACACCTCACACCACTCACAGGCAACACACACCTCACACCACTCACAGGCAACACACACCTCACACCACTCACCACTCACAGGCAACACACACCTGACACCACTCACAGACAACACACACCTGACACCACTCACAGGCAACACACACCTCACACCACTCACAGGCAACACACACCTGACACCACTCACAGACAACACACACCTCACACCACTCACAGGCAACACACACCTCACACCACTCACCACTCACAGGCAACACACACCTCACAACACTCACAGGCAACACACACCTGACACCACTCACAGGCAACACGCACCTCACAACACTCACAGGCAACACACACCTCACAACACTCACCACTCGCAGACAACACACACCTGACACCACTCACAGGCAACACACACCTGACACCACTCACAGGCAACACACACCTGACACCACTCACAGGCAACACACACCTCACAACACTCACAGGCAACACACACCTCACAACACTCACAGCCAACACACACCTCACAACACTCACCACTCACAGGCAACACACACCTCACAACACTCACCACTCACAGCCAACACACACCTCACAACACTCACCACTCACAGGCAACACACACCTCACAACACTCACCACTCACAGACAACACACATCTCACCACTCACAGACAACACACACCTCACAACACACACCACTCACAGGCAACACACACCTCACAACACTCACCACTCACAGACAACACACACCTGACACCACTCACAGGCAACACACACCTGACACCACTCACAGGCAACACACCTCACAACACTCACCACTCACAGACAACACACAAGTCTTCTTCATCCTTCCTATAACCTTCTTAAACTGATTCAACTTCAATCCATTATTCCGAGTTCTTTCTCAAATATTCTTAGTGCTGTGTTGTTATCTTCGTCCTTTATCCGTGTCTTCCATATGTCTACCTCACTCTTATCTCCCATAATACTTCTATCTTTTTTATAATTATAATGATAATAACACCAACAACAACAATAATAATACCAACAATAACAATAATAATACCAACAATAACAGTAATAACAACAACAGTATTAATAATAATACCACAACAACAATGATAACACCAACAACAACGATAATAATAATAATAATAATAATAATAATAATAATAATAATACTAACAACAACACCAACAACAATAATAATGTTAATAACAACAATACTAATAATAATCACAAATTCCGATCAATTATAATGGTATTCGTCTGTCCCTCGTTGCTTCAAAATATTGATCACATACCACCCCCTCCACAGCACAACAGATCGGCTACATTCCTGCCACAATGTTTAGATTCTGGCGTAATGAGCACTTGAGCTGCGTGCTTGGCGTGCCTGAGCCCCAGGGCTCAGAAGCAAGCAAGGGCTCCTTCGTTTATAATTACCAGGTCACGTGATGGATTTCCGGCCACCTGCCCTTATACTGTGTACCTCGGCAGGTGATTATGTATAGGCTGGTGCTGAGTGATGAGAATGTGTTGTGCGGAAGGTGGTGGTGAAGGGGGAAGTGTCCCCTTGGATGTTAGGTAATCTCTATTTGGTGCTAAGTGATGCGTATCGGGTGCTAAGTGATGTGTATTGGGTGCTAGGTGATGTGTATTGAGTGCTAGGTGATGTTGGATCTCATTTAGGTGCTAGGAAGAATTTTTTATATTTATGAAGGTGTTATTTTAGGTGCTAGGGGAGTTATTTTGGTTGCTAGGGGATTTATTTTTGTATGTCAGGAGTTATTATTGGTCCAAAGGAAATTATTTAAGGTGCTGGAGGAATTCTTTTGAATGCTAGGGGAGCTATTTTTGGTGCTAGGGAAGTTAATTTGGTTGCTTCGGGAGTTATTTTCGGCGCTAGGAAGATTTTCTTTGAATTCTAGGGGAATATTTTGTTTTAGTTTACTAGAAAAGTATTTTAGGTGCTAGGGGAATCCTCATGTTGGCTAGGTGAAATATTTTGCGTGCTGAGTAATTATATTCACATTTAAGATTAATCACTTGAGGGGAATGGAAGGTAATCAGGTTGGAGAGTGGACTGGGTCACCCCTTTTGAGTGCTACAGGGATTTATATTACAATCTGTACGTGTTTTTGGCTGACCTTTTGGGTTTGTATTTATCCTCAAGGCTTTCGACCATCACCACACATTGTGTGGTTTCTCTCTCAGCTTCCCAACATACATAGGGAGGTTTACCAATAGACTCTTGGCTGTCTTCAAGAGGGAGCTGGACAGGCACCTAAAGTCAATACCTGACCAGCCGGGCTGTGGTTCGTACGTCGGTACGAACAACTTGGTTGATCAGGCCCTGATCTACCACGAGACCTGGTCATGGACCGGGCCGCGGGGGTTTTGACCCCCAAAACACCCTTCAGGTATACTCCAGATATAAAGTGGTAGATTTGATCTGATGCTCCAGACTTCCTTCCATGTACCCCGTGTCTGGACTTCCTGCGGCTTCTTGACTATGCTTTCTCATGTATGGAATCCATGCTGGTGCTGCCTATTCTAAGCTAGGCCTAACTTATGTCACGTACAATGTTCTGAAGGACTGTTTATTGAGATGTTTGAAGGCAGTTAGGATTTGCAGCAGTACTGAATATAATATGATATATCTACCTGGAATGTGCTCCGCGGGTCAGCGCCCCCACGGCCCGGTCCATAAACATGCCTCACGGTGGATCAGGCTGTTACTGCCGGCCGTATGCAATTCATCGTACGAACCACATCCCGGTTGGTTAGGTACTGACCAGGCGGGCTGTGGTTCTGTCCAACAGCCAGGGGTCTGTTGGTAATCATCCTTATGTGTGTTGTCTCTTAGTGTATTCATCTCTTGACACTTAATGTGTTATCTCTTGACACTTAATGTGTTACCTTCTAGTGTACTCATGCCACCCCTGCTTTTCAATGGGGGATATATTGCACCGCCAGGCGAGTTTTTTGCTTTCGTAGGGATTGATTTCTGTGTGCAGATTTGGGATAAGTCCCTCTAGAACTTCCCATGTATAAACAATGATTTATCTGTCTCACCTGCGTTCCAAGGAGTACGGGTCAAGGCACTTCAAAATGGTCAGAGTAATTGAGGTGCTTGACTGTACTTATACGTGCAGTGAAGGTTCTTAGTACAATCTCCAGATCTGTAATTTCGTCTACCTTGAAAGGAGGTGTTAGTGTACAGTAGTACTCTAGCTTAGAGAGAACAAGTGACAAAGAGAATCATCATTGGCCTGGCATCCCTTGTTTTGGAGGATCTCATTTCCCATCCTATCATTTTCTTTGCTGATGTGATAATGACATTGTTATGATCTTTCAAAGTGAGATCTTCTGACATTATTACTCCCGTATCCTTCACATTAGTTTTTCGAGTATTTTGTAGTTAGAATTTGTTTTATACTCCGATCGAGCTTGCATTTTCTCAAGTTTTCCTTAGCAGAGTAACTGAAATTTGCCTTCATCGAACTTCATATTGTTTTCTGTGGCCCATTGGAAGACTTGGTTCACATCGCTTGGAGGTTGTCCGCCAAGGAACACACGGTACTATGGTTTGCATCTCTATGTCAAATATAAGGATGGGAGCGAGTACTGTACCTCGTGGAACAGAGTTTTTCACTGTGGCCACCTCTGACTTAACTCTGTTTACTATTACTCATTTTGTTCTGTTGATTAGAGAGTTAAAGATCCTTCAACCCACTTTTCCCGTTATTCCTTCAGCACTCATGTGTGTTATTACACCATAATTGCACTTGTCGAAGGCTTTCGCGAAGTCTATGTATACTACATCTGCATTCTGTTTGTCCTCCATTGCATCCCAGACCATTTCTTAGTGGTTCAGTAGTTGTGAGAGGCAGCAGCGACCTTCTCTAAACCCATGCTCCTCTGAGTTCTGCAATTGCTGACTCCTGGTGATATGTTCGGTGTTGTGATTACTCCCAGGTCCTCCTCTTTGCTTGCTCTAACTTCTCTCTCAGTTTATATACTTTGTATTTATATTATTGTAAACAATACCGACGAGGTGATGAAAAAAGCGGAGAGGTAATTTTAGGTGTTCAGTCCCTTGACCTTTATAAAAAGGTGTTCAGTCCATTCGCCTTTATAAGATGTGTTCAGCCCCATAGCGTTGATAAGATGTATTCAGTCCCTTTACTTTGATGGAAAGTTTTCAGTCCTTCAGCCTTGAGGAAGTGAACACCTTCCAGTTTTATCAAGACTGAGGGAATGAACACTTAAAAATTACATCTTAGTTCTTTCCACTGTCTTCAGTACATAATCTCTGCGGTGAACTGGAAAAAAAATCACTGGTGAGCGAAACGTCTTTGTAAATAAAAATACCTAAGTATTGCACATGTCCCATATTCATCACACATTATCCTGTCTTACTTCACTCTCTTCGATTTGTGTTATCTTACACTTGCCTGGATTGAACTCCAGCAGCTACTTGCTTGATCACTACTACAGTGTAAGTCATCTTATAGCTTGAACTCTAGCAGCCATTTTCTTGATCACTGCTTCAGTGTAAGTCATCTTATAGCTTGAACTCTAGCAGCCATTTTCTTGATCACTGCTTCAGTGTAAGTCATCTTATAGCTTGAACTCTAGCAGCCATTTTCTTGATCACTGCTTCAGTGTAAGTCATCTTATAGCTTGAACTCTAGCAGCCATTTTCTTGATCACCGCTTCAGTGTAAGTCATCTTATAGCTTGAACTCTAGCAGCCATTTTCTTGATCACTGCTTCAGTATAAGTCATCTTATAGCTTGAACTCTAGCAGCCATTTTCTTGATCACTGCTTCAGTGTAAGTCATCTTATAGCTTGAACTCTAGCAGCCATTTTCTTGATCACTGCTTCAGTGTAATTCATCTTATAGCTTGAACTCTAGCAGCCATTTTCTTGATCACTGCTTCAGTGTAAGTCATCTTATAGCTTGAACTCTAGCAGCCACTTTCTTGATCACTGCTTCAGTATAAGTCATCTTATAGCTTGAACTCTAGCAGCCATTTTCTTGATCACTGCTTCAGTGTAAGTCATCTTATAGCTTGAACTCTAGCAGCCACTTTCTTGATCACTGCTTCAGTATAAGTCATCTTATAGCTTGAACTCTAGCAGCCATTTTCTTGATCACTGCTTCAGTATAAGTCATCTTATAGATTGTCTTCAAGTTTTCTTCATTAAATAAGGGTTAATTTTATTGCATAAATGATCAACAATGTGATGATAATTTTCTGATGAATAAAGATTAAGGTTATAAATATAGTTTTATCTCATTCTTCTAATAAATTTTTTTCCTTCAACAACAAACAGCGACACACAACTGATATCCTCTGGCAGACCATTTACGTCTTAATAGACGTAGGAGCTTCAATTACGAGGTGTACACAAATGCTAGTGTGTACGTAACTGGTGTACACGGATGGGAGAGTGTACGTAAGTAGTGTACACGGATGGGAGTGTACACGTGAGTGGTGTACACGGATGCTAGTGTACACGTAAGTGGTGTACACGGATGGGAGTGTACACGTAAGTGGTGTACACGGATGGGAGTGTACACGTAAGTGGTGTACACGGATGGGAGTGTACACGTAAGTGGTGTACACGGATGGGAGTGTACACGTAAGTGGTGTACACGGATGGGAGTGTACACGTAAGTGGTGTACACGGATGGGAGTGTACACGTAAGTGGTGTACACGGATGGGAGTGTACACGTAAGTGGTGTACACGGATGGGAGTGTACACGTAAGTGGTGTACACGGATGGGAGTGTACACGTAAGTGGTGTACACGGATGGGAGTGTACACGTAAGTGGTGTACACGGATGGGAGTGTACACGTAAGTGGTGTACACGGATGGGAGTGTACACGTAAGTGGTGTACACGGATGGGAGTGTACACGTAAGTGGTGTACACGGATGGGAGTGTACACGTAAGTGGTGTACACGGATGGGAGTGTACACGTAAGTGGTGTACACGGATGGGAGTGTACACGTAAGTGGTGTACACGGATGGGAGTGTACACGTAAGTGGTGTACACGGATGGGAGTGTACACGTAAGTGGTGTACACGGATGGGAGTGTACACGTAAGTGGTGTACACGGATGGGAGTGTACACGGGCGTGGGAATCAGGGGACATTTTGAGACACGACTTCCACGAAAATGCTTTTAACAGAGTGTAAACAAAGTAACCTGCCTCCACCACTCTCCCTCACTCGTCTCTCCCTCACTTGTCTCTCCCTCACTTGTCTCTCCCTCACTTGTCTCTCCCTCCCCTATTACCTCAGCCTCACTAACCTCTCACATCCCTAACTTCCTCAGCCTTGATACAAGGTGGTCAGTCCCTCAGGCTAAGGTTTAATGGTTCAATATAATAATAATAATAATAATAATAATAATAATAATAATAATAATAATAATAATAACAATAATAATAATGCAGCTACAAAACCTTTGATGAGTGCCTCAAGGATTATTATTATTATTATTATTATTATTATTATTATTATTATTATTATTATTATTATTATTATTATTATTATTATTATTATTATTAACATTTTGTGAAGCACTAAACACGTGAGAGTAAAAGTAAACCAAGAGGACGGGTCAGATAAGGTCAGGATAGGATGAGATAGGTTAGGTCGTAAACCCACACACATCAACATCATTGACCTTATCCCTGTCCATGTCAGCCTCAGGTGGACACTCGTGCCCTAGTGAAAGGTCACGTTGCAAAGGTCACCAAGATGAGGTGGATAGGAGAGTCAAGTAGCAGAGAGACTGGAGACAGTTGCATTATTCTTATTATGATTATTATTATTATTATGAATATTATTATGATGATTATTATTATTATAATTGCTGTTTTTATTTTATTATTTGATTATTATTATTATGAATATTATTAATATGATTATTATTGTAATTGCTGTTTTTATTTTATTATTCTTATTTTTATTGGGTAGCGCTAAACCCGTAGGAGTTTTATAGAATCTATGGAATTGGAGGTAGAGGTAATCAGGTGTCCATAGCGAGGGATGAGCGTCTGTAATTCCCTGGATCAAGAGCCCTTAACCAGCATCAAAGCACAGTTTCAAGAATAATCACTAGTGTAAGATTTTTTAGAAAGTCTCTCAGTATCAATATACATATATATATATATATATATATATATATATATATATATATATATATATATATATATATATATATATATATATATATATATATATATATATATATAAAAGATAGCTCCAAGCCTTTCGTGTTCCAATCAACACATCTTTAGTAGCTTGCAATGTTGCAGAAATAAGTAGGAAGTCCAGGTAGATTCGTACAAGCGAACGACTGTAGCTAGAGTCGTTCCCTTGAACGACAAAGATAGGGAGATACAGACACCTGGGAGAAGCAGGCTGTCGTGCATCTCTCAGTTGACAGTGAGGATAGTATTGTTTGTGTACACACACACACACACACACACACACACACACACACACACACACACACACACACACACACACACACACACACACACACACACACACACACACACACACACACACACACACATAGAGGCTGGGCCAGAAGCTGTGAATCGACCCTTGCAACCACACATAGGATAGTACACACATGCTCTCTCACTCTCTCTCTCTTCCCTCCCTTAGTGCTCCCTCGACTTCTACTTCCCATTGGATGATAGAATAAGATAGAGATTCAACCCAACGCAAACCCACCTAGCTTACCCGAACCCACCCAGCTTACCCGGCCCCACCCGGTGTGGTGTTGTGGCTGACATGCTAATGTAACCTTGGGATATAAAAGGTTCACCTAAGTCAGGTTTTTCAGGGATGTGTAAGCGTGTGTTGAGGGGTCAGTGTTGCGTTGTGTTGAGTGGGTTCATTCACTATATCAATTTTACCCTTTACTTATTGGTTCAACAACTAAATTATCTTCAGTTATATTTGTTGAGTCCAAACATAATTAATAACTACCTAGTAACCTTTGTAGTACAAAGTAACTTTAAGAATATCTTTATTGTAGACGTTTCGCCATCCAGTGGCTTTATCAATACAGATTCTAGGACATAATTAGCAGACAGTAGAACTATATACAAAAGATGAGGTAATCAGTCCCTCAGCCTTGGAGTTAGTGTTCACAGCATCGTGGTGGAAGAGAATCTGGAGCAAAGGCAAGAAGACTGGCGGTTATATAGGCGCCAGTGGATAAGGACGTGTAGCAGACGAGGGCATAGTCACTGGTAGGCGGGATTCCCCGGTGGAAGTAGGTATTTTATACCTTTCTTGCACAACTTGTCAGACACTGCAGCATCATGGAATCTTCGTTCAGAGGACATCTACAAGACCTTCTTCACAGCTACTACAACTAACCCATCCCTTTGGGTAGGACCTACTTCCATTGGGGAATCCCGCCTACCAGTGACTATGCCCTCGTCTGCTACACGTCCTTATCCACTGATGCCTATATAACCGCCAGTCTTCTTGCCTTTGCTCCAGATTCTCCTCCACCACGATGCTGTAAACACTAACTCCAAGGCTGAGGGACTGATTGCCTCATCTTTTGTATATAGTTCTACTGTCTGCTAATTATGTCCTAGAATCTTTATTGATAAAGCCACTGGATGGCGAAACGTCTACAATAAAGATATCCAGATATTGCACATATGTCTTAACTTTCATATTGTCGGTATTTTATACCTTTCTTGCACAACTTTAAGAAGGATTCTCACACAACGAACACTGGCGAACATCAGTGTTCACCACGATAAGAGCAAGTAGCTACTACTGTTACTACTACTATTACTAATAATATTGCTACTTTTGTTACTATTACTAAAATAATAATAATGATAATCTTTTATTTGTACGTGTACAAGGTATACAGGCCTAGCTGACATCACTAACATACTACTACATAGAAAGCCCCTTGTTATGCTGAGCATTTCGGGTAAATTAGGTCAATTTTGCCTCAGGATGCGACCCACGCCAGTCTTCTAACATCTAGGTACTTATTTTACTATTACTACTACTACTACTACTGTTGTTACTACTATTATTACTACTACTGTTACTACAACTGGTGCTACTACTACTATTACTACTACTATTACTACTACCACTATTACTACTACTGCTACTTCTACTATTACTTTTACTATTACTACTACTAATCTACTACTGTTGCTACTACTACTACTACTACCTCTTTCAAGGGTCTGACCAGGAATAGATCGGGACAAACTACTGAATCCAATGATGTCTGAGTTAACCTGATTCTACGTGACGGCTAATTGTTTGGCCGTCAGAGTTGAACACAAATGTGCATGTAGGAGAGAACATGACCAACACCTGCTGAGCCTTGTAAACAAAGATCAGCTGAGCCTTGTAAATAAAAATTAGCTGATCCTTGTAAACAAAAATCAGCTGAGCCTTGTAAACAAATATCAGCTGAACCTTTTAAACAAAGACCAACTGATCCTTGTAAATAAAGATCAGCTGATCATCATAAACAAAGATCAACTGATTCTTGTAAACAGAGACCAGCTGATCGTTATAAACAACAGGCTGACTCCACCGGTGTCTCCGCGTGTAAATAATTCTCCCAAAACCATTTAATTTCCCTAAACGCGACCCACCTCGTTTCTTTTCTCCAGGTGATAAATTGAGATGTTTAGAGAGACACCTACGATTATTTTACTCGCTCTCGGGTGAAATGTTGGAGGGCGAAACAGCTGTAGTTAGTGATCACTCTTTAATGGAATTTAGTGGAATTCCGAGTGAAATCTTGGCATTAAATTTGTTCAATATTTAGAGAGACTTACATAGTAAGTCTATCTTTATGAAATATGCTAAATAATTGTGACAAAAATGAGATGGCTATGAATTATTATGGAGAATATAAAGGAATAAAAATGAAAGATAACGAAGAATTATGAGAAAAAACGAAACAAAATATCTGTGGGAATAAAAAACGAAATATAATGAAAAACTGTGAGAATAAGAACGAAGCATAATGTGAAACTGTGAGAATAGGAATGAAACATAATGAAAAACTGTGAGAATAAGAACGAAACAATAAAAACTGTGAGAATAAGATGGAAACAGTGATGTGCTATGAGAATAAGATCGAAACATAATGAAAAATAAATAAATAACTGTGAGAACGAAGCATAATAACCATAGCAATATAATAATGAAACAGGATGAATAACAATGACAATAAGAACGAAAAATAATGAATAACATTGAAAAATCTGAATAAAACAGTTAGGAAAAAAAAATCAAGCTTTTAACTGCTGAGAATGTAGTAAATTCTTAGGAGTAAATATGGTGTAAAAGGATTTACGAGAGTAAATTCCTACCTCACTCTCCAGACTGTTGAACATTGTGTTCACTCGTGCCAAGAACACAGAGTCAGGTGTAAGATGGTAGGAGTCAGGTGTAAGATGGTAGTAGTCAGGTGTAAGATGGTAGTAGTCAGGTGTAAGATGGTAGGAGTCAGGTGTAAGATGGTAGGAGTCAGGTGTAAGATGGTAGGAGTCAGGTGTAAGATGGTAGGAGTCAGGTGTAAGATGGTAGTAGTCAGGTGTAAGATGGTAGGAGTCACGTGTAAGATGGTAGGAGTCAGGTGTAAGATGGTAGTAGTCAGGTGTAAGATGGTAGTAGTCAGGTGTAAGATGGTAGTAGTCAGGTGTAAGATGGTAGTAGTCAGGTGTAAGATGGTAGTAGTCAGGTGTAAGATGGTAGGAATCAGGTGTAAGATGGTAGGAGTCAGGTGTAAGATGGTAGTAGTCAGGTGTAAGATGGTAGTAGTCAGGTATAAGATGGTGGTAGTCAGGTGTAAGATGGTAGTAGTCAGGTGTAAGATGGTAGTAGTCAGGTGTAAGATGGTAGGAGTCAGGTGTAAGATGGTAGTAGTCAGGTGTAAGATGGTAGTAGTCAGGTGTAAGATGGTAGGAGTCAGGTGTAAGATGGTAGTACTCAGGCGTAAGATGGTAGTAGTCAGGTGTAAGATGGTGGTAGTCAGGTGTAAGATGGTAGTAGTCAGGCGTAAGATGGTAGTAGTCAGGTGTAAGATGGTAGTAGTAAGGTGTAAGATGGTAGGAGTCAGGTGTAAGATGGTAGGAGTCAGGTGTAAGATGGTAGTAGTCAGGTGTAAGATGGTAGTAGTCAGGTGTAAGATGGTAGGAGTCAGGTGTAAGATGGTAGGAGTCAGGTGTAAGATGGTAGTAGTCAGGTGTAAGATGGTAGTAGTCAGGTGTAAGATGGTAGGAGTCAGGTGTAAGATGGTAGTAGTCAGGTGTAAGATGGTAGTAGTCAGGTGTAAGATGGTAGTAGTCAGGTGTAAGATAGTAGTAGTCAGGCGTAAGATGGTAGTAGTCAGGTGTAAGATGGTAGTAGTCAGGTGTAAGATGGTAGTAGTCAGGTGTAAGATGGTAGTAGTCAGGTGTAAGATGGTAGGAGTCAGGTGTAAGATGGTAGGAGTCAGGTGTAAGATGGTAGTAGTCAGGTGTAAGATGGTAGTAGTCAGGTGTAAGATGGTAGGAGTCAGGTGTAAGATGGTAGTACTCAGGCGTAAGATGGTAGTAGTCAGGTGTAAGATGGTAGTAGTCAGGTGTAAGATGGTAGTAGTCAGGCGTAAGATGGTAGTAGTCAGGTGTAAGATGGTAGTAGTCAGGTGTAAGATGGTAGGAGTCAGGTGTAAGATGGTAGGAGTCAGGTGTAAGATGGTAGTAGTCAGGTGTAAGATGGTAGTAGTCAGGTGTAAGATGGTAGGAGTCAGGTGTAAGATGGTAGGAGTCAGGTGTAAGATGGTAGTAGTCAGGTGTAAGATGGTAGTAGTCAGGTGTAAGATGGTAGGAGTCAGGTGTAAGATGGTAGTAGTCAGGTGTAAGATGGTAGTAGTCAGGTGTAAGATGGTAGTAGTCAGGTGTAAGATAGTAGTAGTCAGGCGTAAGATGGTAGTAGTCAGGTGTAAGATGGTAGTAGTCAGGTGTAAGATGGTAGGAGTCAGGTGTAAGATGGTAGTAGTCAGGTGTAAGATGGTAGTAGTCAGGTGTAAGATGGTAGTAGTCAGGTGTAAGATAGTAGTAGTCAGGCGTAAGATGGTAGTAGTCAGGTGTAAGATGGTAGTAGTCAGGTGTAAGATGGTAGTAGTCAGGTGAAGATGGTAGTAGTCAGGTGTAAGATGGTAGGAGTCAGGTGTAAGATGGTAGGAGTCAGGTGTAAGATGGTAGTAGTCAGGTATAAGATGGTAGTAGTCAGGTGTAAGATGGTAGGAGTCAGGTGTAAGATGGTAGTAGTCAGGTGCAAGATGGTAGGAGTCAGGTGTAAGATGGTAGGAGTCAGGTGTAAGATGGTAGTAGTCAGGTGTAAGATGGTAGTAGTCAGGTGTAAGATGGTAGGAATCAGGTATAAGGTGGTAGTAGTCAGGTGTAAGATGGTAGGAGTCAGGTGTAAGATGGTAGTAGTCAGGTGTAAGATGGTAGGTGTCAGGTGTAAGATGGTAGGAGTCAGGTGTAAGATGGTAGTAGTCAGGTATAAGCTGGTAGGAGTCAGGTGTAAGATGGTAGTAGTCAGGTGTAAGATGGTAGGAGTTAGGTGTAAGATGGTAGGAGTCAGGTGTAAGATGGTAGTAGTCAGGTGTAAGATGGTAGTAATCAGGCGTAAGATGGTAGTAGTCAGGTGTAAGATGGTAGTAGTCAGGTGTAAGATGGTAGTAGTCAGGCGTAAGATGGTAGTAGTCAGGTGTAAGATGGTAGGAGTCAGGTGTAAGATGGTGGGAGTCAGGTGTAAGATGGTAGTAGTCAGGTGTAAGATGGTAGGAGTCAGGTGTAAGATGGTAGTAGTCAGGTGTAAGATGGTAGTAGTCAGGTGTAAGATGGTAGGAGTCAGGTGTAAGATGGTAGGAGTCATGTGTAAGATGGTAGTAGTCAGGTGTAAGATGGTAGGAGTCAGGTGTAAGATGGTAGTAGTCAGGTGTAAGATGGTAGGAGTCAGGTGTAAGATGGTAGTAGTCAGGCGTAAGATGGTAGGAGTCAGGTGTAAGATGGTAGTAGTCAGGTGCAAGATGGTAGGAATCAGGTATAAGATGGTAGTAGTCAGGTGTAAGATGGTAGGAGTCAGGTGTAAGATGGTAGGAGTCAGGTGTAAGATGGTAGTAGTCAGGTGTAAGATGGTAGTAGTCAGGTATAAGATGGTAGGAATCAGGTATAAGGTGGTAGTAGTCAGGTGTAAGATGGTAGGAGTCAGGTGTAAGATGGTAGGAGTCAGGTGTAAGATGGTAAGAGTCAGGTGTAAGATGGTAGTAGTCAGGTGTAAGATGGTAGGAGTCAGGTGTAAGATGGTAGGAATCAGATATAAGGTGGTAGTAGTCAGGTGTAAGATGGTAGGAGTCAGGTGTAAGATGGTAGGAATCAGGTATAAGATGGTTGTAGTCAGGTGTAAGATGGTGGTAGTCAGGTGTAAGATGGTAGGAGTCAGGTGTAAGATGGTAGTAGTCAGTTGTAAGATGGTAGGAATCAGGTATAAGATGGTAGTAGTTAGGTGTAAGATGGTGGTAGTCAGGTGTAAGATGGTAGGAGTCAGGTATAAGATGGTAGGAGTCAGGTGTAAGATGGTAGGAGTCAGGTGTAAGATGGTAGTAGTCAGGTGTAAGATGGCAGTAGTCAGGTGTAAGATGGTAGGAGTCAGATGTAAGATGGTAGTAGTCAGGTATAAGATGGTAGTAGTCAGGTGTAAGATGGTAGTAGTCAGGTGTAAGATGGTAGTAGTCAGGTGTAAGATGGTAATAGTCAGGTGTAAGATGGTAGTAGTCAGGTGTAAGATGCAAGGAGTTAGGTATAAGATGGTAGTAGTCAGGTGTAAGATGGTGGTAGTCAGGTGTAAGATGGTAGGAGTCAGGTGTAAGATGGTAGTAATCAGTTGTAAGATGGTAGGAATCAGGTATAAGATGGTAGTAGTCAGGTGTAAGATGGTTGTAGTCAGGTGTAAGATGGTAGTAGTCAGTTGTAAGATGGTAGGAGTCAGGTGTAAGATGGTAGTAGTCAGTTGTAAGATGGTAGGAATCAGGTATAAGATGGTAGTAGTCAGGTGTAAGATGGTGGTAGTCAGGTGTAAGATGGTAGGAGTCAGGTGTAAGATGGTAGGAGCCAGGTGTAAGATGGTAGGAGTCAGGTGTACGATGGTAGTAGTCAGGTGTAAGATGGCAGTAGTCAGGTGTAAGATGGTAGTAGTCAGGTGTAAGATGGTAGGAGTCAGGTATAAGATGGTGGTAGTCAGGTGTAAGATGGTAGGAGTCAGGTATAAGATGGTGGTAGTCAGGTGTAAGATGATAGTAGTCAGGTGTAAGATGGTAGGAGTCAGGTATAAGATGGTGGTAGTCAGGTGTAAGATGGTAGTAGTCAGGTATAAGATGGTAGTAGTCAGGTGTAAGATGGTAGAAGTCAGGTATAAGATGGTGGTAGTCAGGTGTAAGATGGTAGTAGTCAGGTGTAAGATGGTAGTAGTGAGGTATAAGATGGTGGTAGTCAGGTGTAAGATGGTAGTAGTCAGGTGTAAGATGGTAGTAGTCAGGTGTAAGATGGTAGTAGTCAGGTGTAAGATGGTAATAGTCAGGTGTAAGATGGTAGTAGTCAGGTGTAAGATGGTAGTAGTCAGGTGTAAGATGCAAGGAGTCAGGTGCAAGAAACTAGGAGTCGCGTCTAATACAAAAGACTGGGGATCAAATGCATAGGGTTCTCATTTTCAAGTTTGGAGGCCTATTTACAAGTTTAAAGGCCTATTACAAGTTTGGAGGCTCGTTTATAAATTAGGATGCTCATTTACAAATTAGGAGACCTGTTTACAAGCTTGGAGGATTATTTACAAGCTTGGAGGATTATTTACAAGGTTGAGGATTATTTACAAGGTTGAGGATTATTTATAAGGCGGGGATTATTTACAGGGTTGGGGATTATTTACAGAGTTGTAGGATTATCTACAAGGTTGGAGATTATTTCCGAACTTGCGGACTCATTTACGAGCTTGAAAGTCCATTTACACAAGCTTAGGGGCTCGTTTACAAGCTGGAAAGCCTTTTGTTTTTGGTGAGCGTGGAGGTTTTTTGAGTGTTATGCAAAAAGCTTGGAGAAAAATTTACAAGTTCGGAGGCATATTAACAAGCATGTTGACCCATCTACAAGCTTGTTGGCCCATCTACAAACTTGTTGGCCCATCTACAAGCTGCAGGGCCCATCTACAAGCAACAGGGCCCATCTACAAGCTTGGGGGCCGTTCTACAAGCTTGGGGACCCATCTACAAGCTGGGGGGTGGGCGTGGTCGAGTATGACAGGTGAGCAGCTGTCACATACCATCACCTCTGCTCCTCACTGACTCAATGTTGCTCTTTGAGATTCCATTTACATATATCAGAGGTGGTTGGCCCTCCCTCTCTATCTCTCTCTCTCACACACACAGAGGGAGGTCAAGTGTCTACGGACAAGTGCCTTTGACAAATGGTAACTAACACAAATAATACAACACGCCAAGTGTCAGTGTCTATCAACAGGTACCTTTGACAGTTGGTAACTAAAACACACATACACAGAGGTGCCAGGAGCTATGACTCGACCCCTGCAACCACAATTAGGTGAGTACACACGCACACACACACACACACACGGGGGAGAATTAAATCAGATGCGGACCAGACAGGTCTACAAAGAGACCTAGACAGGCTGGATGCGTGGTCCAGCAACTGGCTCCTAGAATACAAAGTCATGAAGATCGGAGAAGGGCAAAGAAGACCGTAGACTAGGCGGCCAAACACATCGCCAGAAGCACACATTAACCAGATAACTGCTGCGGCATACGGGCGCCTGGCAAACCTGAGAATAGCGTTCCGGTACCTCAGCAAGAAATCGTTCAAGACTTTATACACTGTGTACGTCAGGCCCATACTGGAGTACGCAGCACCAGTTTGGAACCCACACCTGGTCAAACACGTCAAGAAATTAGAGAAAGTGCAAAGGTTTGCAACAAGGCTAGTTCCAGAGCTCAGGGGAATGTCCTACGAAGAAAGGTTAAGGGAAATCGGTCTGACGACACTGGAGGACAGGAGGGTCAGGGGAGACATGATAACGACATACAAATACTGCGTGGAATAGACAGGGTGGACAGAGATAGGATGTTCCAGAGATGGGACACAGAAACAAGGGGTCACAATTGTAAGCTGAAGACTTAGATGAGTCAGAGGGATGTTAGGAAGTATTTCTTCACCCACAGAGTTGTTAGGAAGTGGAATAGTCTGGCAAGCGATGTAGTGGAGGCAGGAACCATACACAGTTTTAAGACGAGGTATGATAAAGCTCATGGAGCAGGGAGAGAGAGGACCTAGTAGCGGTCAGTGAAGAGGCGGGGCCAGGAGCTGAGTCTCGACCCCTGCAACCACAATTAGGTGAGTACGGGGAAGACAAAAGAATAAATGAGAACATTACAAAGCAGCGGTGAACAGATGAGAACTTAAGAGAACAACAAAGAAGAACATAGAAGAATGAACAATATTACGGTGTTTCTGATTTGTAGATGAATGGTTCAGAGAACCGACATGTTGATAAATTAGACACATGTGCAACTCTTGGGTATCTTTATTGAGGAAACGTTTCGCCACACAGTGGCTTCATCAGTCCATACGTAGGAGAAACTTGAAGAACAGGAGGAGAATGATTTTTCTCTCTCAAAAATAAACAATAAACAAGAAAGTCAGAGAAATTATTTAGAGAGAAAATATTTAAAGACAAATTATTTAGATAGAAAAATTATGTAGACAGAAATTTAGATAAAATTATTTAGACAGAAATTATTGTGAGACAGATTATTTAGAGACAGGGTTATAATTACATATATAACCCTGTTATATAATTATAACCCTGTTATATAATTATAACCCTGTTATATGTTGTTATAATTATGTAACTCTGTTATAGATTCTCTCATGATTATTTAGCTCCGTTATATGTTCTGTTATAATTATATAACCCCGTTACATGTTGTTCAACTTATAAAATCCTGTTGTTAGGTAAGACACATATGCAACAGTTAGGTATCTTTATTATGAAACGTTTCGCCTACACAGTAGGATTCTTCAGTCAAGTACAGAAAAGTTGATAGAAGCAGAAGATACTTGAAGACGATGTAATCAGTCCATCACCCTTAAAGTTTTGAGGTGGTCAGTCCCTCAGTCTGGAGAAGAGCATTGTTCCATAGTATGAAACAATATGGAGATGAAGTGACAGGATGGAGCTTTTTATAGCGCCAAGAGGTGAGACGTAGGCCACTAGGAGAGGTAAGAACTCAGATGTTGAAAGGTCAGGTCCCTCTCAAATCCAGCCGCTCTCACTAGTGGAAGTTGTCGAAGTTGATTGCAGGTCTGTACCAAGATACCCTTGTGTTGCATACTTGAAGACTGATTACATCGTCTTCAAGTATCTTCTGCTTCTATCAACTTTTCTGTACTTGACTGAAGAAGCCTACTGTGTAGGCGAAACGTTTCATAATAAAGATACCTAACTGTTGCATATGTGTCTTACCTAACAACCTGTCGGTATTTTATACCATTTTAATGTTATAAAATCCTGTTATAGGCTCGATCCTCCGTCCCCGCCTGCACTCACATTTATTCTAAGGGAAGTGACTGACAATGGGAGAGCCGGTTCTAGTTTTTGCTTTATGCGGGGCTCTAAACCCGTAGGGGGGTAATTTATCGCGGTGGTACTGGAGGCTTGATTCACCGTCTCTTCCCTGATAAAAGCTTAGTCGCACTATTTCTAAATATGCTGTCTGTATACCCATATCTATGAGGATATAGTATCTATATCCATATCTATGAGGATATAGTATCTATATCCATATCTATGAGGATATAGCATCTATATCCATATCTATGAGGATATAGTATCTATATCCATATCTATGAGGATATAGTATCTATATCCATATCTATGAGGATATAGTATCTATATCCATATCTATGAGGATATAGTATCTATATCCATATCTATGAGGATATAGTATCTATATCCATATCTATGAGGATATAGTATCTATATCCATATCTATGAGGATATAGTATCTATATCCATATCTATGAGGATGTAGTATCTATATCCATACCTATGAGGATATAGTATCTATATCCATACCTATGAGGATATAGTATCTATATCCATACCTATGAGGATATAGTATCTATATCCATATCTGTAAGGGTGAAGTATTTATACCCATATCTGTGAGCATTGGAAATGGGTTGGGCAAATATTTTTGTTAGTGGGTTTGGTTTGAGAAGGATCTACCTAGTATGGGCCAGTAGGCCTGCTGCAGTGTTCTTCCTTTCTTATGGTTTTGTATCCATGAGCGTATGGTATCTATGCCCATAGGTATGGGCATAAGGTACCTATACCCATGTCTCGTCACATGTTACATGGGAGGGGCACGGAGCCAGCTACCCACTCCCAGTGTAGAGGTACCATACACCCTGCTATATATACCAAAAAATTTGCCTATTGATTTAAAGGCATTTCTATTTATACTGGTCGTGGGTTTTTTTGTCATGGGCTGTGACAGGGGGCGGTCGTTTGTCAGGGGCAACCCTCACCTGCTTGGCATGTGCCCCCCCCCACACACACACATTCAGGGCTTGCAGATAAGATTGGTATATACCAGTTGGAATATACCATTGAGAATGATGGAATATACAGAGGAACTTGAAGGGCAAGAATGATTATTAATATGCAATTTTTAATAAGGGGATAATTGTCATGGACATAAAATAGCCGTGAATAACGTAAAGGCATCCTTAGATATACGTACCTGAAAAAATGTGTGTGCGTGTGTGTGTGTGTGTGTTGTACTGCTACCCTACTATACATGGAAGTTGATATAAACCTTGGTAATAAATACCGACAAGTTGGTTTAGAAAGACACGTAAGCAAACACTATAACATATTTATTAGAAAACGTTTCGGTCCTGGGACCTTGATCACTTTTAACATACAGAGGTAGAAAGACATTATATATATAGGCGGAGAGTGAGATGTGACGCACGTGACCTGAGGAATGTCATAAGAACATAAGAATGGAGGAACACTGTAGAAAGCCTACTGGCTCAGGCGAGGCAGTTACACAGTGGGAACAAAAGCCACCTATGGTTTCCTGTCATATTGCATCACACAGGATGGGTTTACCTGTCATATTCCTTCACAACACAGGATGGGTTGGCCTTGTCATACACCATCACACATGATGTGTATAAGTTTTGAAATGTGTCAGATAATACGCCCATAGTCTTGTATTTAGGTAGAAGTAGAGAGTTCTTCTCAGCAGATAGCCTTGGTGTACACTTACAGGTCCTCTGCTATCTGTCTCCCTCATGTACTCCCGCGTACTCCCATGTACTACTGTGTACTTCTATAAGGCAATGAGGACACCATCAAGTGTTCCAGTGAAGCATCATCGGCTACGAGAATTTGGGGAAAGGAAAAAACTGTATATATTTTAATTTACAGATACTGCAACAGGAGACGGAGGAAGTTACGTTAGTAAGACTAGCGAGGAAGCTACGTCAGTAAGACTAGCGAGGAAGCTACGTCAGTAAGACTAGCGAGGAAGCTACGTCAGTAAGACTAGCGAGGAAGCTACGTCAGTAAGACTGAAGATTGAGACACTTTGAGACATGTTGCTGTCAGTAAGACTAGCGAGGAAGCTACGTCAGTAAGACTAGCGAGGAAGCTACGTCAGTAAGACTAGCGAGGAAGCTACGTCAGTAAGACTAGCGAGGAAGCTACGTCAGTAAGACTAGCGAGGAAGCTACGTCAGTAAGACTAGCGAGGAAGCTACGTCAGTAAGACTAGCGAGGAAGCTACGTCAGTAAGACTAGCGAGGAAGCTACGTCAGTAAGACTAGCGAGGAAGCTACGTCAGTAAGACTAGCGAGGAAGCTACGTCAGTAAGACTAGCGAGGAAGCTACGTCAGTAAGACTAGCGAGGAAGCTACGTCAGTAAGACTAGCGAGGAAGCTACGTCAGTAAGACTGAAGATTGAGACACTTTGAGACATGTTGCTGTCAGTAAGACTAGCGAGGAAGCTACGTCAGTAAGACTAGCGAGGAAGCTACGTCAGTAAGACTAGCGAGGAAGCTACGTCAGTAAGACTAGCGAGGAAGCTACGTCAGTAAGACTAGCGAGGAAGCTACGTCAGTAAGACTAGCGAGGAAGCTACGTCAGTAAGACTGAAGATTGAGACACTTTGAGACATGTTGCTGTCAGTAAGACTAGCGAGGAAGCTACGTCAGTAAGACTAGCGAGGAAGCTACGTCAGTAAGACTAGCGAGGAAGCTACGTCAGTAAGACTAGCGAGGAAGCTACGTCAGTAAGACTAGCGAGGAAGCTACGTCAGTAAGACTAGCGAGAAAGCTACGTCAATAAGACTAGCGAGAAAGCTACGTCAGTAAGACTAGCGACAAAGCAAGAGACTGCGTGGCTCCACCTCTCCTCTTAATTAGTTCTGACTGGCGTTCTTGTCTTGCTACTGACTCATGGAGGTTCTTAACCCTTGTTGGTGTTCTCCCTCCTCCACCTACCCTCCATCCCTCCCTGGTGGCTTG